>NW_007931076.1:0-76224 GCF_000001215.4 Drosophila melanogaster | reverse complement strand
GTGGAGGTTGTGCCTCCACTTAAGATTGCAGTGGCCAAGCAAGGCGAATTTATTTATGCCACTAAGCGTGGTATTGTCCGACTACGGAATGACCATGAGATTACACTGGAGGATGTACTCTTTTGTAAGGAAGCTGCTGGTAATTTGATGTCCGTAAAGCGTCTCCAAGAGACAGGAATGTCGATCGAATTTGACAAAAGCGGTGTAACCATTTCGAAAAATGGGTTAATGGTTGTCAAAAATTCAGGTATGTTAAACAATGTACCTGTGATCAATTTTCAAGCATATTCTATAAATGCTAAGCATAAAAATAATTTTCGTTTATGGCATGAGAGGTTTGGCCATATAAGCGATGGCAAATTATTAGAAATAAAACGAAAGAATATGTTTAGTGATCAAAGTCTTCTAAACAACTTAGAGTTATCATGTGAAATTTGTGAACCCTGTTTAAATGGTAAACAGGCAAGACTTCCTTTTAAACAATTGAAAGATAAGACCCATATTAAAAGACCACTTTTTGTAGTACACTCAGATGTCTGTGGGCCTATTACTCCAGTTACTTTAGATGATAAAAATTATTTTGTGATCTTTGTTGATCAGTTTACACATTATTGTGTAACTTATTTAATTAAATATAAATCTGATGTGTTTAGCATGTTTCAAGATTTTGTAGCCAAGAGTGAAGCTCATTTTAATTTAAAGGTTGTGTACTTATACATTGACAATGGTAGAGAATACTTGTCAAATGAGATGAGACAATTTTGTGTTAAGAAAGGAATTTCTTATCACTTAACAGTGCCACATACACCTCAGTTAAATGGTGTTTCTGAGAGAATGATAAGAACCATTACGGAAAAAGCTCGAACCATGGTTAGTGGTGCAAAGCTAGATAAAAGCTTTTGGGGCGAAGCAGTATTAACTGCTACTTATTTAATCAACAGAATTCCTAGCAGAGCACTTGTTGATAGTTCAAAGACCCCATATGAGATGTGGCACAATAAGAAGCCATACTTAAAACATTTGAGAGTGTTTGGTGCAACTGTTTATGTGCATATTAAAAACAAACAAGGAAAGTTTGATGATAAATCATTTAAAAGTATTTTTGTGGGCTATGAACCCAATGGTTTTAAGTTGTGGGATGCTGTAAATAAAAAATTTATTGTCGCAAGAGATGTTGTTGTCGATGAAACCAATATGGTTAATTCTAGAGCTGTTAAATTTGAAACAGTGTTCCTGAAAGATAGTAAGGAAAGTGAAAATAAAAATTTTCCGAATGACAGTAGGAAAATAATACAAACAGAGTTCCCGAATGAGAGTAAGGAATGCGACAACATACAATTCCTGAAAGATAGTAAGGAAAGTGAAAATAAAAATTTTCCGAATGACAGTAGGAAAATAATACAAACAGAATTCCCGAATGAGAGTAAGGAATGCGACAACATACAATTCCTGAAAGATAGTAAGGAAAGTAATAAATATTTTCTGAATGAGAGTAAGAAAAGAAAGCGAGATGATCACCTGAATGAAAGTAAGGGATCAGGCAACCCGAATGAGAGTAGGGAAAGTGAAACAGCAGAGCACTTAAAAGAAATTGGAATTGATAATCCAACTAAAAATGATGGCATAGAAATTATTAATAGAAGAAGTGAGAGATTAAAGACTAAGCCTCAGATATCCTATAATGAAGAGGATAATAGTCTAAATAAAGTTGTTCTAAATGCTCACACTATATTTAACGATGTCCCAAATTCATTTGATGAAATTCAATATAGGGATGATAAATCTTCTTGGGAAGAAGCCATCAATACAGAGTTAAATGCTCATAAAATTAATAATACTTGGACAATTACAAAAAGGCCTGAAAACAAAAATATTGTAGATAGCAGATGGGTATTTTCTGTTAAATATAATGAACTTGGAAATCCAATTAGATACAAAGCTAGATTGGTTGCACGAGGATTCACTCAAAAATACCAAATAGACTATGAAGAGACATTTGCTCCTGTAGCTAGAATTTCAAGTTTCCGATTTATATTGTCATTAGCAATACAGTATAACTTGAAAGTCCATCAAATGGATGTAAAAACAGCTTTCTTAAATGGCACGTTAAAAGAGGAAATTTATATGAGACTTCCTCAAGGTATATCGTGTAATAGTGACAATGTGTGTAAATTGAATAAGGCAATTTACGGACTCAAGCAAGCGGCTAGATGCTGGTTTGAAGTATTTGAGCAAGCATTGAAAGAGTGTGAGTTTGTAAACTCTTCAGTTGATCGCTGTATATATATTTTAGACAAAGGTAACATCAATGAAAACATATATGTATTATTATATGTAGATGATGTGGTTATAGCTACAGGAGATATGACAAGAATGAATAACTTCAAAAGGTATTTAATGGAAAAGTTTAGGATGACTGACCTAAATGAAATAAAACATTTTATTGGAATTAGGATAGAGATGCATGAAGATAAAATCTATTTAAGCCAATCTGCATATGTTAAAAAAATTTTAAGTAAATTTAATATGGAAAATTGTAATGCAGTTAGTACTCCTTTACCTAGTAAAATAAATTATGAATTACTTAATTCAGATGAAGACTGCAATACCCCATGCCGTAGCCTCATAGGATGTTTAATGTACATAATGCTTTGTACACGCCCAGATTTAACTACTGCAGTAAATATCTTGAGCAGATATAGTAGCAAAAATAACTCCGAATTATGGCAGAACTTAAAAAGAGTTCTTAGATATTTGAAGGGCACTATCGATATGAAATTGATTTTTAAAAAGAACTTGGCATTTGAAAATAAAATTATTGGTTATGTGGATTCTGATTGGGCTGGTAGTGAAATTGATAGAAAAAGCACAACAGGGTATTTATTCAAAATGTTTGATTTTAATCTCATTTGTTGGAATACAAAGAGACAGAACTCAGTAGCAGCCTCATCAACTGAAGCTGAGTATATGGCCCTATTTGAAGCCGTGAGAGAAGCTCTATGGCTTAAATTTTTATTAACTAGTATTAACATTAAACTAGAAAACCCATTAAAATTTACGAAGACAATCAAGGCTGTATTAGCATAGCAAACAACCCCTCATGTCATAAACGAGCTAAACATATTGATATTAAATATCATTTTGCCAGAGAGCAAGTTCAGAATAATGTGATTTGTCTTGAGTATATTCCTACAGAGAATCAACTGGCTGACATATTTACAAAACCGTTGCCTGCTGCGAGATTTGTGGAGTTACGAGACAAATTGGGTTTGCTGCAAGACGACCAATCGAATGCTGAATGAAATTTTTATATATATTTTTCAAATTTAAATTCCTGTAAACATATTTTGTTACAATGATCTGATCGGGTTTTTCTGGGTTTTCCCCGTATCCTCGCAGCAAATGCTGGATCAGTTAACACTTCCCAGAATGCACACCACCCACATTTGATAGTTACTAATGAATATTATTGTTATGTTTTTAATTATAGACGTTATTTTTGAGGGGGCGTGTTGGAATATACTATTCAACCTACAAAAATAACGTTAAACAACACTACTTTATATTTGATATGAATGGCCACACCTTTTATGCCATAAAACATATTGTGAGAGAATACCACTCTTTTTATTCCTTCTTTCCTTCTTCTACGTTTTTTGCTGTGAGTAGGTCGTGGTGCTGGTGTTGCAGTTGAAATAACTTAAAATATAAATCATAAAACTCAAACATAAACTTGACTATTTATTTATTTATTAAGAAAGGAAATATAAATTATAAATTACAACAATATTACACATTTGTAAATACTCTTAAACTTAACTTTGATATAATAAATAAATATTACACTAATATTACATTTGGGGGATTAACCGCCGAATTAATATGAAACTGTGTAAATTATTATTATTATATTATTATTGTGAAAATTAATGTGTATGTGTTTGGCTTCGAAGAAACGAACAAATACACGCAGACAACCAAAAGAGAAAAAAGTACAATTACAAAAAAAATTTCAAGTGCTGAGTTAGAAAATCCAAGCTGATGAAGTGGCATAGAATACTCCAAAAGTCTCAATGGATTGCTTCGGTAAAGTTGTGGTAGATTTTGACGGCGATCAAAAATGACTAAGACGGCAAAGTTATTCTTAATCGTATGAAGAATCGAAAACAGCGCTTTTAACTAAGTTCAAACGAAAATTTGGAAGTGCAGAAGTACACGAGAAACTGGCAAATAGGAAAAAATTGCAAACGGAGAGTTTCCATTAATACGCCTTGCTGGGCCAAGTTGAAACCAAGTCTGTAGTACGTAATGTTGTGAATGGATTGAACATCAAAACCGAATACAAATTTATAATGCATCTGTAATACATATGAGGAATTTAAAGAGCGATATGAAAATTTGGAATTAGTAGACGAAAAAAAAGCAACAGCATGTTACATCAGTAAAAAGGCGGTTCGTTGCTTCAATTGTGGATGGTCTGAACACATGAAGAAAGATTGCAATGCTGGAACGAAGTGCTTTAAGTGCGGTGCTGTGGGTCATATATCAACAAGTTGCCCGCAGTCAGTGAAATTGGTGCAATTGGTAAAGGATTCCAAAGCTCTGAAAAACATTATACTAAATGGTATTGAAGTTGCGTGCCGGGTTGACACGGGTGCTGATGTTACGGTTGTGAAGCACTCTGTGTACATGAGGCTAATAGATGTTGTGCTAAGTCCATGTCGTTCTTTGTCGTATCTCCGTTGATACGATTTTCTATCGAAGTTTCAATTTACACTGGATGGAAATGTATTTACGTTTTCGTCGTTGTCAGCTTGTCCTGAGGTAGCTGACCTTAACCAAATAAGTATTCACAATTATCTTTGCACTGAAAGTAATGTGAATGCTCCTCCCCAGTTTGCACCTATGCATGCATCATAGCTATGATACGGAAGCTGATAGACGAATATCATCGAACCTCGATGCTTGCAGCTAAGAGTTGTGACGGATGAGAAAATTAAGATGTTTCGTCATCAACCAAATCGACATCCTCCAGTTGAAACCGAAGCCGTTAAAAAACAAGTCGATGTCTGGTAGTGATGAAAAAAGACGGCACTTACAGAATCTGTATAGACTATCGCCAATTAAATAGCATGGTTCTCAAGGATTGTTTCCCTGTGCCGATTACAGAAGATGTACTTGAAAAACTACAGGCCGCCAAGGTGTTCGTGTCATTGGACTAGAAAAATCAAGTCGAAAATATACTGCGTACTGCGTTTGGGTCTAACGGGATCCTTCAGGAAGTTTTTATGCCACATTCAAATTGGAGTCTAAAGAGTACGCAGCTATTGAGAGTCTGAAGACTGCATTGTGTGAAGAACCTGTTTTAAGTTATTTTAAGCTGTTTATTTATTGTAGAGGTGCATTAACGGAGCTTAACACAGATGCTTTAAAGGACGGATTCGGTGCCACATTGCTACAGAATATTGAAAATCAATTGCACCCCATATTTTATTGGAGTAAAAAGACGAGTCAAAGTAAATCAGGAAGACCCAGTTAGATTTTGGAAGTAGCTATGAAAAAATTTCGCCATTATTTACTTGGTGTTTCGTTCAAGCTGGTTACTGGCAACATAGCGCTTACACAGACCATCAAGAAGAAACACTTTCCCCGAGAGGTAGCAGAATGGATTTTGTATATGGCAGACTTCGACTTCAAGACAGATCATCGTGCGGATGAGAGAATGCGTCACGCGGATCCGTTATGCGGATGACGGAATCGAGAAGTTTTGTTCAAGTTTGTCAAAGGAAATGATTTGCTTGTTGTACCTAAAATAATGGAACGTGAAGCTCATGGAGTCGGACATTATGCAAACCAGAAGACCGTACATTCTATACAACATCAGTTTTGGATTCCACACCTAGAGAGCAAGGTCGCATTCTTTACGGGATTCCCATTCTCTCGCTCTTGCTCACGCCCGCGACAAGACTACGTTCGGCAGAAACAGTAAATTGCCACGCTGTTGCGAATGCGTGTTCTAAGAATATGCACAATATATGGACACAAAGTAACAGAAAACAGAACAGAACAAAACAGAAAAAAGTTGGTTTACTTGAAATTAAAAAAAAATCTGCGACACGGCCTTCCTGACCTTGCACACGTCCTCGTGGGTTAATAATTCATAACGCATTTTCTTCTTAATTCATTTACTTTATTATTATTTTATCTATTTATTCTTTAAGCAACTTAACACATTTCTTCCAAGTTTCATTTCTTAGTTTATCATTTAAATTTAAGCCATGAGTTCCGGATTACCACCAACTTTTTTTCAAAACATACCAAAATCATATTGCTTTTCTGGGAGCATTCTTAATTCTTCCACTAGCGCGCGGTTCATCAAACCGGCCATTCTATACTGTTATTAGCCTAGCTCGCAGCTTACAACTCGACTAACCGGCTAACATACATGGCACGCAGTTGACGCAGTCTATAAGCCGGCCAATTAACCAGCACCAACAATCGTTTCCGGGATTCGAACTAATCTGAATGAAATGGCGAACCACACTCGTGCACCCATCTGAAGAGAAAGTCGACTCCCAAATCGATCCGTATGTTTACAAAATCTTAATCAATTTCAAGATCCAAGCCCTCACTGGCTTGATCCATAAAACAGCCCTCACTGGCTTGATCCATATCACAGCCCTCACTGGCTTGATCCATATCACGGCCCTCACTGGCTTGATCCACATCGTCTTTTTCTGCGCCTTCATCTTCTAATTCTATGGTAATCCACTTCTCAGGCATACTTCGCAAAAATTCATGAGAATATTTATAAGTTCGATTATTGTTTATTGCTTTGAGCTTATCTGTAGCATATTGGACTAATCTACCCTAAGAATACAATAAATGATTGGGTATAACATAGCGTCAATACATTGTGACACTTTGTCATAATAAATATAAATATACAAATATACAAAAAGACCACCAAAAACTACGTAAGCACTCCAGCGCCCCAGTAATACGATCTAACGCTTATACATAAGCCGATCGCGGAGCGTGGGAATGCTGAGCATGCACTTTGCAGCTCAAGTGGTCAAATGTAAGTAAGAATACATAGATATAAGCAATGTATGTGCGGGTTAGCTGAACCCAACTTCAGCACACTTTAATTATTCGAATAAACCGTTTCAAGCAGAGCAGAAGCTCTGAGCTCCAGAGCCAAGTCTATTTCATCAACTACCAAAATACCGTACTACTTGTTGAACCTATCACATGGCGACCGTGACAGGACCATTGCAGGACGCACACGAAGTGTTTAAAGTATAGTGCTAATAATTAAAGTCGACTGATCTTAGTTCGACTATAAATTAAATAAATTAATAAATTCAAATAACATTATAAAACATAATAATTGATGGCGGAAGAGCCACAATTCTCAAACGCACAGCCCACGACACAAAGGGACTTGCCAACGTTGGAAGAAGCTCTGCAGCAAAATCCTGCAGATGGACCACGCCCACTCACAATAGCTGAGTACCGGGCAAGGCAGAAAAGGAAGGAACCAAAGAAGCACAAACGCTCCGGAAAAAGGGTAAAGCTACTTAAACAACGCCGACTGGTTAAGGAAATGACCCAGTTGGCCAGAGACGAGGCATCCCGACAACGCTACAAAGAGCGTCTTGAGGACATCGAAAGCAAGATTTCGCAAGGTGCGAAACAACGCAAACGGGCTGCATAAATAAATGCCAATGCCCCAATTTGCCTTAATTTTAATTTCTAAACCCAAGCCGATGCGGGAAACCGCTGCTTGAAAAACACTAATATCTGTTAGGCTTTTTACTAACAATGCGGTTGGACAATTTTTTTTTATATTGTAAACAAATATGTGAGCCAACCACATTTATTAACAACTAATATTTCCACGTCTCCGCTACTGAGTATATATATATTCAGCTGCAAAAATTTTTTTTTAATGACAGAATATAACAATTCTTATCTTCATTAAACGTAAACATTTTTTTTATTTTTGATTTTCTAGAAGAATAAATTAATATCATAATAATGAGAAAAAACTCATAAATAGAAAAAAAAACATTTCATTGAAAATAAACAAAAAAAAATGGGATGGTTTAGCGATTCTAGTGAGGCAAAGGACAATACTGCCAACGTAGTTAATAAGCAATCAGCAATAATAATTGCTGATCATTACAATAGTACTACTTCTACAATTTCTGCTTACAATTTATGTTAAGCATAACAAGATCATCAAAAGACGTTATATAAATAGGGCAAATCGTTTAGACCAGATTTAAAAAAAAAAAATAATATGGATTAGAAAAAAGCTTAATAAAAACTTTTTTTACGACAAGAATGGAATGGAGCGAAATAGCGATACGAATAGACGAATTGCGCTTCAGGTTCGATAAGTCTTATAAATGTATCAATAGAGACGCAGTAATAAAATCCGAAACTTTGAAAAATCATATAGAGATATTAGTAGGAGAATATAATAATATAATATAATATAATAATATAGTTACATTAGTAAATAAATATGCAAATAGGCTCACATCTGAACATAATAACAAATGTTTGAGGGTTATAAAATCCCTAAACACAAGATTAAATAACATCAGAAAAAGAAGGCATATTCTGATAGGTGTACCAGAAAGTCTAAGTCAATTGGTTGAATTCAACACAGACCAGTTCAAAGAACTAGACGAATCTGTTCAATCAAGCGGCGCTGAGTCCGATAGTGACATTGAAACGCTAGAAGGAAGCGACCGAATTGAATTTAAATCTGAACCAATAAAAATTTCTGAGATGGCACAGACATTGATAGAATTTATCAGGCTAGCCTACAAAGTTTTTTGGATGCTCTAGGTCTACTAGATAGCTTAAAGAGCACACATGAAACGACAGCAGTAAGCCTAATAAAAACTAAACTTAAAGGCCATGTAAGAAACCTTATAAGTAATGAGCAGACGATTGCTGCAATCATTACCCAACTGTTAAGTGCAGTAAAAGGAGAATCGGTAGAAGTGATATCTGCCAAGCTTCTGAATCTACAACAGAGAAATAAAACGGCTAACCAATACACCCAAGAGGTGGAGAAACTGACAAAGGCCCTTGAAGGTGCCTATATCAGTGAAGGTCTCAGCCAGTCCTTAGCAAATAAATACAGCACTACAACAGCTATAAAAGCAATGACACAGAATTGCTCCATTGATAAGGTAAAACTTATCATGCAAGCAGGCACATTCACAAACATGAATGATGCCATCTCCAAATTTGTAAACAGTTGCACAGAGATAAGAGGTCAAAGTAACACTGTACTCTATTATCGACGAGGTGCAAATAATTATAATAGAGGCGCCCGGGGTTATAATCGTGGAAGAAATAACTACCACAACAATTACAACCGAGGCAGCAATAACAACAATAATAATAACTATAATAACCGTGGAGGTAGGCGAGACCAAAACCAATGGAGAGGCCGCGGAAACTACAACCATGGTAATAATAATAATAGCAGTGTGAGAATCGCGCAAAATACGTCGGAAAACTAACAGAACCCTTTAGGAAACAACCAATAAATGTAAAAGTTCATTCCATCAATTAGAGTCTTAATATATTCGTAACCTTCTATAATCATTCAACTGAAAATAAACTAACATTTCTCATAGATACTGGTGCAGATATCTCACTTTTAAAAGTAAATTCTGATAACTTCGTAATTCAAAATGAAAAAATAATAAACATCGAAGGCATAGGCCAAGGTGTGATAAAGTCTCAAGGAACAACCTTGATAAAACTCCAATCAACAAAATATATTATCCCACATGAATTTCATTTGGTAAACCCAAATTTTGCAATACCATGTGATGGAATAATAGGCATTGATTTTATAAAGAAATTCAATTGTCAACTAGATTTCAAACCAAGTGAAGACTGGTTTATAATTAGACCCCAAAATTTAAATTATCCAATATATGTTCCGATAACATATAGCGCTGGCAACAATACAGTTCTTCTGCCAGCCAGATCACAAGTTATTCGGAAAATAGACATTAATGTTGTAAATGATTTCATATTTGTTCCTAATCAAGAAATACACAATGGGATTTATGTTGCAAATACAATAGCAGCATCCAAACATGTATACGTTCGACTTCTAAATACAACTAATTTCGACCAAGTGGTCAAAGTAAATAAAATACAATATGAAAATCTAAAAGATTATGACATTCATAATACCGACACTGGAAATAGAAGCGAACAAATACTTTCAAAACTAAAGAAAAATTTTCCAGACCAATTTAAAAATCAATTAACAGAATTATGCACACAGTATAGTGATGTGTTCGGACTGGAAACCGAACCTATATCAACAAATAATTTTTATAAACAAACATTAAGACTTAAAGATGATGAACCCATTTATATAAAAAACTATAGAAGCCCGCATAGCCATATTGAGGAAATTCAAAAACAAGTAGGGAAATTAATAAGCGACAAAATCGTCGAACCGTCTGTATCTGAGTATAACAGCCCACTCTTGCTAGTTCCAAAAAAAATCATTGCCAAATTCACAAGAGAAAAAATGGCGATTAGTAATTGACTATCGTCAAATAAACAAAAAACTTCTTTCTGACAAATTTCCACTCCCTAGAATTGATGACATTTTAGATCAACTAGGTCGAGCTAAATACTTTTCATGCCTTGACTTGATGTCAGGTTTCCATCAAATAGAACTTGAGGAAAACTCTAGGAATATAACATCCTTTTCAACGAGCAATGGCTCATATCGCTTCACGCGATTACCATTTGGTCTTAAAATAGCACCAAATTCATTTCAGAGGATGATGACTATATCATTCTCGGGATTAGAACCCTCTCAGGCATTCCTTTACATGGATGACTTAATGGTGATAGGATGTTCCGAAAAACACATGATTAAAAACTTAACTGACGTTTTTAATGTATGTAGGAAATATAACCTAAAGTTGCATCCAGAAAAATGTTCATTTTTCATGCACGAAGTGACATTCCTAGGTCACAAATGCACAGACAAAGGAGTATTGCCAGATGACAAGAAATATGACGTCATCAAAAATTATCCTGTCCCTCATGATGCGGACAGTGCAAGACGATTTGTAGCATTCTGCAACTATTATCGTCGATTTATAAGGAACTTCGCCGACTATTCACGGCACATAACTAGATTATGTAAAAAGAATGTCCCTTTTGAGTGGTCAAGCGAATGCCAGAACGCATTCGAATACCTAAAAGAAAATCTTATGCACCCCACACTATTGCAATATCCTGATTTTCGCAAAGAATTTTGCATTATAACGGATGCTACTAAACAAGCTTGCGGAGCGGTTCTAACTCAGAACCGTAACGGGATTCAGCTCCTAATAGCTTATGCATCACGTTCATTTACAAAAGGAGAAAGCAATAAGAGTACAACGGAACAAGAACTAGCGGCAATTCATTGGGCAATTACCCATTTTAGACCATACATTTATGGCAAACATTTCACCATTAAAACGGACCACAGACCATTAACGTACCTATTTTCTATGACTAATCCCAGTTCTAAATTAACTCGCATGCGGCTAGAGCTTGAAGAATACGACTTCACAGTAGAATACCTAAGGGGGAAAGATAATTTTGTAGCAGACGCACTCTCACGTATAAATATAAAGGAACTCAAAGACATGCAACATAAAGTCCTGAAAGTCACTACCAGGCAACGAAGTAGACAAGAAAACTGTACAGTAACAAATAAGGAACTATTGCCTAGGCAAAGTATCCAAAATGTATCTAAGCCCAACGTACACGAAGTCATAACAAATGATGAAGTACGAAAAGTAGTGACCTTGCGAATAACTGAATCTATTTGTTTACTAAAACGAGGAAATAAAGTTATTGCAAGAATTGATGTTGACGATTTATATACCAATGGAATTTTTTATTTAGGTCAGTTCTTCCAAAGGCTTGAAATGCAAGCCGGTATACTAAAAATCAGCCAACTCAAATTGGCACCGAGTGAAAAAATCTTTGAAACCATTTCAATAGATAATTTCAAAAATATGGGCAATATAAAATTGAAATCATTAAGAGTAGCGCTACTCCAGCCGGTGACCATTATAAAAACTGAAAAAGAGATACAATCGATACTGTCTACATATCATGACGATCCAATTCAAGGAGGTCATACAGGCATTACAAGAACGCTAGCGAAAATAAAAAGACACTATTATTGGAAAAATATGACTCGTCATATAAAAGAGTACATACGTAGATGTCATAAATGCCAAATGTCAAAAACAACGACACATACAAAGACCCCAATGACTCACACAGAAACCCCAACAAATGCTTTTGATATAGTGATAGTGGACACAGTTGGTCCACTACCGAAATCAGAATATGGCAACGAATACATCGTCACACTAATATGTGATTTGACGAAGTATCTAGTAACCATACCTGTTGCGAATAAGAGCGCAAATACTGTCGCAAAAGCTATATTCGAAAATTTTATACTAAAGTACGGTCCAATGAAGACGTTCATTTCGGACATGGGTACCGAGTATAAAAACAATGTAATTCAAGATATGTGTAAATATATGAAAATTGAAAATCTTACATCCACTGCATATCACCACCAGACTTTAGGGACAATCGAACGAAGTCATAGAACATTCAATGAATACATTCGTTCATACATCTCTGCAGATAAAACTGATTGGGACGTTTGGATACAATACTTTACATATTGTTTCAACACAACACCATCAGTCATGCATAATTACTGTCCATATGAACTAGTCTTTGGAAGATTACCAAGGCAGTTCGCAAATTTTAATAAAACAGATAGAATAGAACCACTGTATAATATAGAAGATTACTCAAAGGAAATAAAATTTAGATTAGAAATAGCATATAAAAGAGCTAGACTTTTGTTAGAAAAAGCTAAGTCTTATAGAAAACAACTTTATGATAAGAAAACTTCAGATTTTCAATTAAAAATAGGATACTAAGGAACGAATCGGGTCATAAGTTAGATCCAGTATATATAGGCCCTTATACTGTAGAAACCATAGAAGACAGAGATAACATAGTAATTAGAGATACAAAACAAAAGAAGCAAAAAGTACATAAGGATAGACTAAAAATATATAATCAATGAAACGTTTCATTTCACTTAAGAAAAGGTCTGATCAACCTCAAAACAAAAAAAAAACCACAAAAAAAAAATTTAATTATTTTTCCTTCTAAGAAAGTTAAACATAAATCCAAAAACATCGTAATTCAACATACATT
The DNA here is from genome assembly GCF_000001215.4 of Drosophila melanogaster. Taxonomy (NCBI): domain Eukaryota; kingdom Metazoa; phylum Arthropoda; class Insecta; order Diptera; family Drosophilidae; genus Drosophila; species Drosophila melanogaster. The sequence goes on along the minus strand of NW_007931076.1, from coordinate 62,907 downwards.
TTTTGTATTATTCTGTTATTATACAAAAATGCTTTGAGACAAAACATTGCTAATAATTAATAAGAAAAATCAATTTCAAAAAAAATTTTTCCTTTCTAAACACAATATTAATATTGAGAACTCAATGACTACATATATTACGTCATTTCTTTAAAAAGGGAGGTGTAGCATATTGGACTAATCTACCTTAAGAATACAATAAATTATTGGGTATAACATAGCGTCAATACATTGTGACACTTTGTCATAATAAATATAAATATAAAAATATACAAAAAGACCACCAAAAACTACGTAAGCACTCCAGCGCCCCAGTAATACGATCTAACGCTTATACATAAGCCGATCGCGGAGCGTGGGAATGCTGAGCATGCACTTTGCAGCTCAAGTGGTCAATGCCTTCTGCATACATATGTATATGTATAAATGTAAGTAAGAATACATAGATATAAGCAATGTGCGGGTTAGCTGAACCCAACTTCAGCACACTTTAATTATTCGAATAAACCGTTTCAAGCAGAGCAGAAGCTCTGAGCTCCAGAGCCAAGTCTATTTCATCAACCTCCAAAATACCGTACTACTTGTTGAACCTATCACATATCTCCTGGTAGTACCTCGGCCACCACAAATGGACCTCTAAACATAGGATCTAGTTTGGTCTGGTACTGCTCTTCATTTTTCAGTAGGACATGGTCACCAACCTTGTGTCTCACAACAGTAGCTTTGTTCTTGTCAAATCTTTGTTTATCAATTTTGGCATTTTTTTTTTCCATGTTACGTTTTGCTATTTCTCTAACTTTTTCAATATCGACAGTATTTTCGTTGTTTACGATAGGCCTTGCTTCTTTTCCAATAAGTATTTCTAACGGGCTAACTTTAGTAACTCTATTGGGCGTGCTATTAAGAGCCAGTTGAATTTCACATAAAGAAGTCCGCCAAGATCCCTGGCCAGTTTCACCCGCAGTTAGCATGGATTTGAGAGTACTCATGACTCGTTCTACTTGGCCATTGGCACGACTAGCACCTGTGGCGATTAAATGCAACTCTATTTTCTGTGCAGAGCAGAAATCGCGGAACGATTTACTCGCAAAACTACGCCCTTGATCAGCGATCAATCGAGAAGGGACACCAAATATGGGATGTCAATCTTAGGAATGGGATGCAGTTCGGCTTGTATTTTGCCAGACGGAGGCTTTGACAATCTGCACGTAATGCAATTGCCCACAAATTTGCGAACGTATTTGAACATTTTATCAAACCAATAAAACTCGTACATTTTCTCAAGGGTATTCTCCCATCCAAGGTGCATGATTGACTCGTGCACATTGTTGACAGCAGACCACCTAAATGGCTTTGGGATTATAAGCAGACAACGAGACTTTCCGTTTCATTGGATTTGTCTATACAGAGTCCCAGCTCCCAGCTCTAATTTAGACACAATAGAAGCAGTTTCTTCGCCTCTTTGCTGTTCAATCAACAACCAGCCATCAGATATTTCTTTCAAATTTATATGCTTTTCCACTATACCTGCTGAATTCCTAAAACTTTCTGTAACTGGATTCCGGGGCAGAAAGTTAACATGGGCCATACGCTGTCCAGGCTATACTCTATATCAAAATCAAAACATTGCATGTACGACCACCACCTATGAACCCTAGGAGTTAAATCTATTTTTGTACGAGAGGTTTTAAGAGAATTGCAGTCGGTGAACACAACAAAATAACGGCCATGCAAGTAGTGAAAAGAGTCTCCAGTTCGTACGAATGGTAACGCGATTCTGCTAATGACGTTATCTTGCTAAAATATTCGATAACTCGAGGCTTCTTTTCAACTCGGTGCAACAAAATAGCTTCATAGCCACCGGCACTGGCATCAGTGTGAAGCTCGATAGCAAATTGTGGTGTAGTTGTTTCAATTCCAAAATACTGTTGGTTTTCGTCTTATCTTTCCCTTTGACCAGTAAACGGTAACTTGTTTTACCGTATCAAAGATGCGTAACGCCATACGATTTTTTGGCACACGATTTTTTCGCCGTGGCTCTAGAGGTGGCTCCAGGCTTTCCCGAATATTTTTTAGAGAGCGAGAGAGCGCTACAGCGAACAGCTCTTTTCTACGCATACAGTGATAGCAGACAACTTTATGTGTGCACACGTATGCTCATGCTTTGTAAATTTGACAAATTATGCCCTTTGCCTTAGAAGTTCTTAGACTTTAAATCTGTATTATTTTTGATCAATTGGCACCATGCAAAAAATTCTTGTTTTGCATTGCCTTATTGCCTTATTATTATTTGGAAATAGATTAGAAATAGCCAAATCTATGTACATACCATCACAAAATAAATTTCAAAAATGACTTTTTATTAGAATATTTGTCATTAGAGTATTCAGCTTTCGGCGTGTGAAAAATTAATAAGGCAATGATTGTTGAGTGCTTGTGTCCGCACTTCATGCCTCAAGATATGACCAAAGCAAAGACTCTAGAATAATTAGAAAAAAGTTGGCTATACGCAGAGCTCCTTAATTTTTTGATATTTTCGCAACTATGCAGCAACACACAGCCAACTGGCGATGATGCATTGTTTGCAAGGAACTCAAGAGTCGCCTAAACAAACTAGTGGATTCAGATCGAGATCGTATCACACCAACAATTCACAAAGCAATGGAACCGACTACAACTAACATCCCTTCGTCTGCCAGCCACCGAACAATGCCAAATTTTTCCTTTGCAAGTGTACCTAATATAAGCGCACATAGTAATTGCGATAAATAGTGAATAGTGTTTACGTATTTTCGTAATTTGACGCGCTAATACAACGTGCTGCGGCTTTCGACAAAGGTTTGAGTTGAAATTTATAAATTGTAAGTAAAAAAAAAACATTTTAATGGCCTATTTTAAATAATCTTTTGGATATGGCCAAGAAAAAAAGAAGATACATAAGTGGGAACAAGTGCAGCTTATCCCACTGTCGGAAATCTAGGCGCGATTTCCCCGCTCTTAAATTGTTTAGATTTCCTGAAAGGGATCCAACAATGCTAATAAGATGTGCGGAAAAATGCCAATTTACAGAAGATTTTGTGGCGAGCACTTCATCACTGTTTTTATGCCAAAAGACCATTTCTCCCCAGATGATATTGGGGTTAAATATTTGAAGAAAGGGGCAATTCCAGATCGCAATTTTATAAATTATAAAAGTTGCAATAATGCCTTTATTAATTTAAATGCTGTAGGATCGCCTCCACGAAAAATACACCGCTCACAGTCCCCTGTTGAAGTTTGTCGGCAGTGCCATAAAAACGGGAAACATTAAAAGTGTTTCAAAAAAAAATATTTCGCTTTTAAACAATTGTCAGATGAGAGACAAATTAGAATTAAAATGCTGAGGAAATAAAACTCAAATCTAAAAAGAAAATTATTTATGTTGGAATCTAAGACCGAAAAAAACATATATTCTGAAATAGATACAAAGCATATATTACAGGTCCACTTCGACATATACTTTCTTCAGAGACTCGCTGAAATTAAATTTTCCAAGTCCATCATCTTTGCAAAAGTGGAACAGCATCAAAAAGTTACAGCCAGGAGACAACGAGTGTTTGTACACACACCTTAAAGAATATATAAAAGAAATGAATGCATCTGATAAAGAGTGCATATTGGGTTGTGATGAAGTAGCAATAAAAAAAACCTAACATACAATGTGTCAGTTAATATAATAGATGGAATAGAGCATTTACTTGATCGCTCTAATAAAATCGGAAGCCATATTTGCGTATTTGTTGCTCGGGGTATTTTAAAAAAATGGAAATTTATAAACTATTTTTTTTAACTATTTTGTGGCCGAAACGAATATAAAAACGGTTGCTTAAAAATAAAAATATTATTATGGCTGAAACAATTGGGTTCAAAGTAAGGGGTGTTGTGTATGACCATGGAGGTAACAATAGAAAATGTACCTCACTACTTGAAGAAACCAATGAGAAACCTTACTTTACCTTAAATAATAAAAATATTATATGTTTTATGACATTCCGCATCTTTTCAAGTCTGTAAGGAATAATTTTCTGACAGCTAATTTTGAAACCCCTGACGGACTAGTTGACTTTGATGTCATTCGAGAGGTTTACGAATTAGATCATGGATCAGTAACGAGAATGACTAAATTAACAAGGAGTCACGTTAATCCTACCAGATTTGAGCTAATGCGCGTATGTTTGGCAACACAAACACTTAGCCACACTGTTGCAGCGGCAATTAAGACTTGTAACCAAAACAAGCAATTACATCGAAATAGTTCCGAAGTTGCAGCTTCTAGGGCTGCATTTGTCCAAAAAGTTAATAATTACTTTGATTGCCTGAATAGCAGAGTATTAACTGACAAAAATCCCATGAAATGCGCGCTCCAAGTTAACAATGGAGTTTGGAACCAACTAAAGGAAATGCAGGAATACCTAAAGAGCGTTAAATTTCACGGGAATAAAATATATTGTGTTGATGGCTTGATCCAAACTACTGAAGCTATATTTGGACTCGTCGAAGATCTTTTTAAGGATCACACAGACCACTTTTTCTTTTTAACTAGTAGAGTTAACCAGGATCCCCTTGAAAATATATTTGCGTGCGTTCGAGCAAAAGGTGTTAACTGCAGAAATCCTTCAGTTAACGAATTTAATATAATAATTGCCAAGCTAATATCTCTACACATTTTTAAATTTTCACAAAAGTCGTATTGCGAATCAGATGATGATGTTATGTTGCCAATAGAGTTCGATTCGATAATATATCAGCCTTTCGGTGAAAAAAAAGAAATACAGCAACAAGAATACTCTGTATAATTTTCCAAAATCGTGCAAGACAATGAGAGGTACTTTGACCAACATATAGATAAATTTCTGTGCAATGATGTACCCATTGAATTAACTTTCAGTAGATATTTTGTTGGATATATTGCTAAGGGATCCAGTTGCGATAAATGCAGATCGGTAATTTTAAAAGAAACCGAGCATTTAACAGCTTTATCAGAGCTCTTTATACATGAGAAAAACTACTCAGTAGAATCGGACTTTGGGAAATTAAAGGCACCATCTGATTTATTTTTTAATATTATCATAATACACATTAAAGCTTTCGAAAATATTTTTAAAAATAATAAAACACAAACGTGTATAAAATATTTATTGTTGAGCAATTCATTAAGTACACAAATAAAAGTATTGCCTTCTCATTATGATTCTATGAAAATAATGAATGTTAAGCACATAGAACAGATCTGTTGAACAAACTAATAAAAGTTTTGCGTTTTAAGCATTGTAAGTGGACTTTGATATCTGTTAGACATCATATAAATAAATAAAAAAAATGAGCGATATTTAAATAACTGACGACTGAAAAATCGAGCAAAAAATTAAAAAAAGAAATAATTAGAAAAATAACTTAATTGGGGAATATGGAAATGTTTTGATGTTAAACATTAAAATATTTCAAGTCGACTCGAAGGTCATATACGTAAATATAGGACCCTTTTACAATTGTAATGGCCTCCCCGTGGTGTTCCCTGGGTACCGATTATTACACATATTACACATAATTAATTATCAACATAAATATAAATATGTAAACGGTAGCTAATTCGAGCGGCGATTTTAACAAACGAATTTAAAAAGCTTTAAAATTATAATAGTCAGGGCGTGAATTTTTAATAATTATTTTATTTTATCATATTGCTACGAAATTGGCAAAAAACTACACTAATATGTACGATGTAAATTCATTTCTTCGATCAGAATTGATTTCGGCCCGAAAATCGTCTTCTAGCACAACACGCACACAAGCAAGAAAATTTTATTTTTAGATTTCATACGTTCTCAGCGTGAGCGAGCGGAAAGAGAGCAATTTTGGCCGTCACCAAAAAAGTGGCTGCATAGTGCCAAACCAATGTATGACCGTTACGCATCTTGTTATTCTAGCGTCTTTGACCTTATGGTCGTCCATTTACCGCATATCTCTTGTAATCATATTCTTTATTTGATCAATTTTTAGGAGCAGGGAAGGTCCCGCTCCATTCGAAGTCAACTCGGCGTAGCCTGCAGCGTAACGATGCTTATCTATGTTATCTTATATATATGTCGCATTACGGATGTATTCTGACCACTGTACGTGTCTGTCATATTATTAACATGGTTTGACCACTGTGCTTGCAAGACGCAGCTGCGCAATGAGTTCGGTATATTGAGAGGTCATTCCTAGAATTAGTACCGTTACGAGTGAGGCGACGGCGTTGTCGCGCTGTCGCCTAGTGTAGTCCAGCTAGCGTGTGTAAAGGATAGATCGATGCGTAGAAAATACCATCAGTTGCATATAGACGTTCGCGCACGCCGGTTGGAATTCGCTTCACTCAAATAGTTTAATTGCCAACATGGGAGATCAGGCACAAGAAAATGTTAACGCTGCGACATCAGAAGTGGGATCTACTTTGCCTACAAATAACACCGATGCATACCTGGCAGCTTTACAAGTGCAAAACAACAACCTAATGGAGATCATCAAAAATATGCAGACACCAAAGGCATCGGCAACTGATGAAAAGGGAAAACATATAATTCTCCCAAAGTTTCATCACGAGGAAATAATCAAGTAACCGAGAAACGTGTTGACATCTGTACTATTGCTCCACCATCAGGAATAGTAAGAAGTTCAACCGGTGAGTCTGTTCCATTTTGCTTCGACTCTGGCGTTGAATGTTCCTTGGTTAAGGAAAGCGTCGCCGATAAATTTAGTGGCAAAAGCATTGATAGTGTTGTGAGATTGAACGGATTATGTAGTGATTCAATGTGTAGCAATCAACAACTGTTATGTAATGTAGATTTTGATCAGTGTTGTTTTGAGATTTTGCTACATGTTGTTATGGATAAGTATTTGAAATATGACGTACTAATTGGTCGTGAAATTTTAGGCCAGGGCTTTGGCGTAACCATGGACGCTGACAAATTTCAAATTTACACAACCAAAAGAGTAGAATCGTTAGTAACTATCAATTATGAAGAAGTAATAGAATCAAATCATGAACTTGATGATCTTTATAAGACAGCCTTGAAAAAAATTCTAAAATGTTTTTCAGATTGGTTTATTGATGGAATACCAAAGATTAGGGTCACCACAGGGCAGTTGGAAATTAAATTAATAGATCAGCAAAAGACAGTACAACGGCGGCCATATAGGCTTAGTGAAGAAGAGAAAAGCAAAGTGCGGGGTAAAGTTGATGAATTACTAAAAGCTAAGATTATTCGGCCAAGCTGTTCACCTTTCGCTAGTCCCATGATGCTAGTCAAAAAAAGAATGGCACCGATCGACTGTGTGTGGACTATCGCATGCTAAATGAAAATACAGTGGCTGACAAGTATCCATTGCCCCTCATCTCAGACCAAATTGCTAGGCTTAGGGGTGCTAAATATTTTTCGTACATAGATATGGCAAGCGGCTTTTATCAAATTCCAGTCCATGAGGACTCAATTGAACGAACAGCGTATGTAACGCCAGAGGGTCAATACGAGTTCCTTTCTCACCACAAAAATAGAGTATCTCGGATTTGAAATAAGCAACGGAGAAGTCAGGCCAAATTCACGAAAAATTCAAGCTTTAAAAGCATTACCATCACCACAAAATGTCTCACAGCTAAGACAATTCATTGGTTTAGCCACATATTTTCGTCAATTTGTGTTAAATTTCTCCCAAACACTTAAACCTCTGTATCTTCTCACATCTAAGAAAAACACTGACATTGTTTGGTTACCAGTGCATGAACAGGTGCGAATAAAAATAATAACTATATTGACCCAGACGCCAGTTTTAATCATATTCGATTCGCAATACCAAATAGAGCTGCATACTGACGCAAGTTGTATTGGGTATGGAGCGATCCTGTTACATAAAATTGACAATAAACCTCATGTTGTAGAGTATTACAGTAAGTGTATCTAATACCGCCGAATCTAAATACCATTCATACGAACTGGAGACATTAGCAGTGGTAAATGCTATAAAACACTTCCAGCATTATTAGCAGGGACATAAATTTGTAGTATATACTGACTGTAATTCTTTAAAGGTCAGCCGTACAAAACTAGATTTAACACCGAGGGTGCATAGATGGTGGGCGTTTTTACAGGCATTTGATTTCGAAATAGAGTATAGAAAAGGCGAGCGAATGGCGAATGTCGATTTTCTCTCTCGAAATCCAGTGCTTGAACAACAGAAAGGTATGAATAAGATTTCAGAGTTAAGAATCAATTTGACCGAGGTATCTGATAACTGGTTGGTTTCAGAACAACAGCGAGATACTGAGATACAAGATATAATTGTAAAGTTAAAAAAAAAATAATGAGTTCCCAGGAAATCTGGATAAAACATATGAAGGGGAAAGGGAATACTTCATAGAAAAATTCAGCGAAATAGTAAGTCCAAATGTTTGCCGGTAATACCAAGGGGTTTTCGATGGGCCGTCATAAATCACGTCCATGAATCCATTATGCATCTTGGATGGGAAAAGACGCTGGACAAAGTCTATTGTTATTACTGGTTCGAAAATATGCCTAAATATGTGCGTAGATTCGTAGAAAATTGCATTACATGTAAAGTTTCTAAGCCACTAGCGGGAAAAGTGCAGGCTGAGCTGCATCCTATTCCTAAAATAGAAATACCGTGGTATACGATACATATTGACATCACAGGCAAATTGAGTGGCAAAAATGATTTGAAGGAATATGTCATCGTCCTTATAGATGCCTTAACCAAGTTTGTTTATTTTCATCACACACTAAATGTAGATTCTGATAGCTGCATTAAGGCTGTAAAATCAGCCGTGTCCTTGTTTGGTTTACCCACTCGAATTATAGCAGATCAAGGACGTAGTTTCGCAAGTAAAAGCTTTCGCGATTTTTGCTCCTCTCAAAAAATTAATCTACATTTAATTGCTACGGGTGCAAGTAGAGCAAACGGTCAGGTAGAACGTGTCATGAGTACCCTGAAAGGTATGCTAACGGCTGTCGAGTCTAGTCAGAGATCATGGCAGGATGCGTTGGCTGAAGTGCAGCTAGCAATGAATTGCACGACTAATCGTGTGACTAAGTTTAGCCCTTTGGAATTATTGATTGGTAAAGGAGCTCGACCTTTTGGCTTGTTGCCGCTAAACGAAGATAACGATGATGAGGTAGACAAAGAAAATTTGAGAAAGGAGGCTAAAAAGAACATGAAAACTCAAGCAGAATACGATAAAAATAGGTTTGATAAAAATAAGGCTAAGATAGTACTTTTCAAAGTGGGTGATCACGTTTTGCTCAAAAACGAAGAACGTCATCAAATTAAACTCGATCCTAAATTTAAAGGGCCATTTGAGATAATTGAAGTATTGGATGGAGATAGATATACGCTTAAATCTTTAACATGTAAACGAACATATAAGTATTCTCATGAATGTTTAAGAGCAATTCCAAATAATCAGATACACGATGAGTTATGTAAAGACAGGAACAGCACGATGGGAGTTGTGCCTGTTGCCCAATAGAGAAACTGAAGACCGCACCATAGCAGAAGAGACTTGTTATGGCGGGGGTCATTTGTGTAAAAGGAACTACACAAAATATACGTTCAGTTTGTGTAAAAGGAACTACACAAAATATAAGTTCAGTTTGTGTAAAAGGAACTACACAAAATATAAGTTCAGTTTGTGTAAAAGGAACTACACAAAATATAAGTTCAGTTTGTGTAAAAGGAACTACACAAAATATAAGTTCAGTATGTGTAAAAGGAACTACACAAAATGTAAGTTAATTATGTGTAAAAGGAACTACACTAAAGATAAGTTTATTATGTGTAAAAGGAACTACACTAAAGACTATTTTATTATGTGTAAAAGGAACTACACTAAAGATAAGTTTGTTATTTGTAAAAGGAACTACAAAATTTGTTTGATTTAAAAGATTAAGAGAAAAATGTGTTAAAGGAATTACACGAATGGTATGACTTATTAAATTTAAACTATGTTACGAAAATTTGAATAATTGAGTCATATTATGATAAGGATAAAATTTGAATCAGAAATAGAATAAATGGAAAACATTCTTAGAAATATCCAGAGAGCCTTGGAATCCTGAAGCATTATCACTTATGTGGTAGATTTAAGACAACACACGAGGACGTGTATTATGTCAGGAAGGCCGTGTCGCATTACGGATGTATTCTGACCACTGTACGTGTCTGTCATATTATTAACATGGTTTGACCACTGTGCTTGCAAGACGCAGCTGCGCAATGAGTTCGGTATATTGAGAGGTCATTCCTAGAATTAGTACCGTTACGAGTGAGGCGACGGCGTTGTCGCGCTGTCGCCTAGTGTAGTCCAGCTAGCGTGTGTAAAGGATAGATCGATGCGTAGAAAATACGATCAGTTGCAAACAGACGTTCGCGCACGCCGGTTGGAATTCGCTTCACTCAAATAGTTTAATTGCCAACAAGAAAATGTCAACGCTGCGACATCAGAAGTGGGATCTGCTTTGCCTACAAATATCACCGATGCATACCTGGCAGCTTTACAAGTGCAAAACAACAACCTAATGGAGATCATCAAAAATATGCAGACACCAAAGGCATCGGCAACTGATGAAAAGGGAAAACATATAATTCTCCCAAAGTTTCATCACGAGGAAATAATGAAGTAACCGAGAAACGTGTTGACATCTGTACTGTGGCTCCACCATCAGGAATAGTAAGAAGTTCAACCGGTGAGTCTGTTCCATTTTGCTTCGACTCTGGCGCTGAATGTTCCTTGGTTAAGGAAAGCGTCGCCGATAAATTTAGTGGCAAAATAATTGATAGTGTTGTGAGATTGAACGGCATATGTAGTGACTCAATGTGTAGCACTCAACAACTGTTATGTAATGTAGATTTTGATCAGTGTTGTTTTGAGATTTTGCTACATGTTGTTATGGATAAGTATTTGAAATATGACGTACTAATTGGTCGTGAAATTTTAGACCAGGGCTTTGGCGTAACCATGGACGCTGACAAATTTCAAATTTACACAATCAAAAGAGTAGAATCGTTAGTAATTATCAATTATGAAGAAGTAATAGAATCAAATCATGAACTTGATGATCTTGATAAGACAGCCTTGAAAAAAATTGTAAAATGTTTTTCAGATTGGTTTATTGATGGAATACCAAAGATTAGGGTCACCACAGGGCAGTTGGAAATTAGATTAATAGATCAGCAAAAGACAGTACAACGGCGGCCATATAGGCTTAGTGAAGAAGAGAAAAGCAAAGTGCGGGGTAAAGTTGATGAATTACTAAAAGCTAAGATTATTCGGCCAAGCTGTTCACCTTTCGCTAGTCCCATGATGCTAGTCAAAAAAAGAATGGCACCGATCGACTGTGTGTGGACTATCGCATGCTAAATGAAAATACAGTGGCTGACAAGTATCCATTGCCCCTCATCTCAGACCAAATTGCTAGGCTTAGGGGTGCTAAATATTTTTCGTACATAGATATGGCAAGCGGCTTTTATCAAATTCCAGTCCATGAGGACTCAATTGAACGAACAGCGTATGTAACGCCAGAGGGTCATGACGAGTTCCTTTCTCACCACAAAAATAGAGTATCTCGGATTTGAAATAAGCAACGGAGAAGTCAGGCCAAATTCACGAAAAATTCAAGCTTTAAAAGCATTACCATCACCACAAAATGTCTCACAGCTAAGGCAATTCATTGGTTTAGCCACATATTTTCGTCAATTTGTGTTAAATTTCTCCCAAACACTTAAACCTCTGTATCTTCTCACATCTAAGAAAAACACTGACATTGTTTGGTTACCAGTGCATGAACAGGTGCGAATAAAAATAATAACTATATTGACCCAGACGCCAGTTTTAATCATATTCGATTCGCAATACCAAATAGAGCTGCATACTGACGCAAGTTGTATTGGGTATGGAGCGATCCTGTTACATAAAATTGACAATAAACCTCATGTTGTAGAGTATTACAGTAAGTGTATCTAATACCGCCGAATCTAAATACCATTCATACGAACTGGAGACATTAGCAGTGGTAAATGCTATAAAACACTTCCGGCATTATTTGCAGGGACGTAAATTTGTAGTATATACTGACTGTAATTCTTTAAAGGTCAGCCGTACAAAACTAGATTTAACACCGAGGGTGCATAGATGGTGGGCGTTTTTACAGGCATTTGATTTCGAAATAGAGTATAGAAAAGGCGAGCGAATGGCGAATGTCGATTTTCTCTCTCGAAATCCAGTGCTTGAACAACAGAAAGGTATGAATAAGATTTCAGAGTTAAGAATCAATTTGACCGAGGTATCTGATAACTGGTTGGTTTCAGAACAACAGCGAGATACTGAGATACAAGATATAATTGTAAAGTTAAAAAAAAATAATGAGTTCCCAGGAAAGGGGAAAGGGAATACTTCATAGAAAAATTCAGCGAAATAGTAAGTCCAAATGTTTGCCGGTAATACCAAGGGGTTTTCGATGGGCCGTCATAAATCACGTCCATGAATCCATTATGCATCTTGGATGGGAAAAGACGCTGGACAAAGTCTATTGTTATTACTGGTTCGAAAATATGCCTAAATATGTGCGTAGATTCGTAGAAAATTGCATTACATGTAAAGTTTCTAAGCCAGTTTGTGTAAAAGGAACTACACAAAATATAATTCAGTTTGTGTAAAAGGAACTACACAAAATATAAGTTCAGTTTGTGTAAAAGGAACTACACAAAATATAAGTTCAGTTTATGTAAAAGGAACTACACAAAATATAAGTTCAGTTTGTGTAAAAGGAACTACACAAAATATAAGTTCAGTATGTGTAAAAGGAACTACACAAAATGTAAGTTAATTATGTGTGAAAGGAACTACACTGAAGATAAGTTTATTATGTGTAAAAGGAACTACACTAAAGACAATTTTATTATGTGTAAAAGGAACTACACTAAAGATAAGTTTGTTATTTGTAAAAGGAACTACAAAATTTGTTTGATTTAAAAGATTAAGAGAAAAATGTGTTAAAGGAATTACACGAATGGTATAACTTATTAAATTTAAACTATGTTACGAAAATTTGAATAATTGAGTCATGTTATGATAAGGATAAAATTTGAATCAGAAATAGAATAAATGGAAAACATTCTTAGAAATATCCAGAGAGCCTTGGAATCCTGAAGCATTATCACTTATGTGGTAGATTTAAGACAACACACGAGGACGTGTATTATGTCAGGAAGGCCGTGTCGCATTACGGATGTATTCTGACCACTGTACGTGTCTGTCATATTATTAACATGGTTTGACCACTGTGCTTGCAAGACGCAGCTGCGCAATAAGTTCGGTATATTGAGAGGTCATTCCTAGAATTAGTACCGTTACGAGTGAGGCGACGGCGTTGTCGCGCTGTCGCCTAGTGTAGTCCAGCTAGCGTGTGTAAAGGATAGATCGATGCGTAGAAAATACGATCAGTTGCAAACAGACGTTCACGCACGCCGGTTGGAATTCGCTTCACTCAAATAGTTTAATTGCCAACATGGGAGATCAGGCACAAGAAAATGTTAACGCTGCGACATACGCACGTGGGTGCTTTGTATTACGCATACACTTGGGCTTGACTTCATATGTACACATTGTAACGGAGTTCTACAATGTGCTTGTATGTTATGAATATATATAGGTACAGTGATAAACCGATATGTGTGCATACTGCATTTCCCTCCTTTTGAAAAATAACGTAATAATATGAAGCTATTTTCAAGTATATAATATTTTTTTTGTTTTTTTTTTTTTTTTTTTAATTTGTATATTAGTATTTGAAATGAATGAGTAAAGAAACGACCCGTTTCGTTTTTAAGTAATATTTTATCTCCTATTATTTATTTACTAATATTTCTATCATATTTTATTTTTCTATCGGCTTTTGCCTTATCTAACATATTTTTAGCTCTTCTATATGCTATTTCTAATCTTAGCTTAACTTCTTTTGAATATTCATCCATGTTGTAAATAGGATCTATTCTGTATATCCTGTTAAAATCTGTGAACTGTCTTGGTAATCTTCCAAATACTAATTCATATGGACAATATTCTTGAACTACCGATAAGTAAAATATTGTATCCATATATCAAAATCGGTTTTGTCAAGAGATATATATGAGCGAACGTAGTCGTTGAATGTTCTGGGACTTCGTTCTATTGTTCCTAATGTCTGGTGATGGTGTGCTGTTGAAATAATGTTTTTTATCTTCATATATTTGGACAGGTCGTCTATAATTTGGTTTTTATATTCAGTTCCCATGTCCGTTATGATTGTTTTTTTTTTTTCGAAAATAGCCTTAGCAACTGATCTTACACTTTTATTTGGCATAGGTACCGTTACCAAATATTTTGTTAAATCGCAAATGATAGTAACAGCATATTGTCAAAGGTGTTTTAGTATGTTTTGTTGTCTTTGCTTGTTGGCATTTTAAACATGTTTTAACATATTTACTTATTGCCTTTGTCATTTGTGGACAATAATAATAGTTTTTTATTTTCTTCAGGGTTCTAGAAATTCCTGAATGGCCTCCTTCTGACAGATCATCATAATATTTAGTCAGTATTGCTTTTATTTGAACCTTTTCATGTTTATCTATCTTAGTCACCTTGTTTAATAGTAAAGCTTCTTGAAGCGTATGCCACTGGTAGCTGTTGACCGTTATGGTCTTGAGATAATACCGCTCCACATGCTTGTCTGTGGTTATGCAAAATTGTTTGCTGAAATCTGGGTACTGAAGAAGTGTTGGTTTCATTAATTCCCTTTTGAGATATTCAAATGCATCGCTTGTCCATTCAAATGGAACATTCTTTTTACAAAACCTCGTTAAGTGGCGTGATTTCTCAGAAAAGTTCTTAATAAATCTTCTGTAATAATTGCAAAATGCCACGAATCGTCTAGCTTCGTCTGCGTTTACTGGTTGGGGGTA
The DNA here is from genome assembly GCF_000001215.4 of Drosophila melanogaster. NCBI lineage: Eukaryota > Metazoa > Arthropoda > Insecta > Diptera > Drosophilidae > Drosophila > Drosophila melanogaster. The sequence continues at coordinate 47,880 of NW_007931076.1, read as the reverse complement.
ATTTTTTATTACCTCATATTTAGAGTCATCTGGTAATATACCTTTGTCAGTACACTTGTGACCTAAATAAGTAACCTCTTTCATAAAGAAAGTGCATTTTTCTGGGTGTAGTTTTAAATTATGTTGCCTACATAATTTGAAAACGTCGGTTAAATTTTTAAGGATGTGCTTTTCAGAACAGCCTATGACTACTATATCATCCATATACAGAATAGCATGCGAAGGCGTTAAGCCTGAAAAAGCAAGAGTCATCATTCTTTGGAAAGAATTTGGGGTTATTTTTTAACCAAATGGTAATCGCATGTAGCGGTATGCTCCTATTGAAGTTGAGAATGATGTTATATTTCTTGACCTTTCGTCTAATTCTATTGATGAAATCCTGACATCAGGTCTAGGCACGAGAAATATTTTGATCGACCTAATTGATCAAGAATATCTTCTATTCTTGGAAGTGGGAATTTATCTGCTAGCAGTTTCTTGTTGATTTGGCGTTAATCGACTACTAATCTCCATCTCTTTTCCGCCGAGTACCAAGAGAAGTGGGCTATTATATTCTGAAATAGATGGTTCGACAATGCCATCTTTTATTAATTTCTCAACTTGCCTTTGAATTTCTGGCTTTTGACTATCTGGTATTCTATAGTTTTTTATATAGACTGGAGTTTTGTCATTTAATCTCAATTTTTGATTATAAAAATTATTAGCTGATATGGTTTCTGTTTCAAGACGAAAAATATCGCTATATTCAGTGCATAATTTTGTTAAATTAATTGTTTTGTTATTATGCCAGGTTGCACTTCCTGGTTGGGGATGAGGACATGTGTGTCAGTAGATGTTAGCTGAATCTTTCGAATCACTTCTGATCTAGCTGGCAAAATTATTTCGTTATCTAGTGAATGTATAATAGGAATGTTTATGATCCTGAAATTTTTGGGCCTCAAAGTGAACCAATCTTCTTGGTCGTGGAATTCCAAAATACAATTGTATTTCTTAGTGAAATCCAAGCCAATTATACCATCCCCTGGTATAGGAAAATTGTCAGGTACGATATGGAATTCATATGGTATTGCTGCATTAGCGATACACATTTCTAAATGTAGTGTACCTAGAGACTGAATTGTCCCTTGCCCTATTCCTGATATATTTGTTGTGTTTTTTGGATTTAAATCGTTAATATAATTGTTTCTGCATTCAAGCAGGGAAATTTCTGCACCTGTATCTATTAAAAGAGTTACCCATGAATTGGTACTCGTATTCTGTAATTGTAAAATCCCAAATGAGAAGACTTTACTCGTTGAGTTTTTGTAAGAAACTGATTTTATTTGGAAATATCTTCGGTTTAAATAGGTGACATGAGAATCGCATCTTAGAGTAAATGGACTACGCAGAGACCTAAGTAAATAGTCCCCGCCTCATCGGGGTCCCACGCTCCGGTACATCTGCCTATCTTGAGCGGCGAGGACCTTATTTGTGGTCTCCCACTAAGGGACTTTTTAGGAGGCGGGGAACGATCTCAAGTGACTGACTCATGTAGTGTGCACTTAGATTACATGTTTTTGAGCACTGCACCCATGTCGCCTTAGATAACAAAATCCTAAATATAATTTATCGCTCTCGATTCATTTACATAAGATATGAACGGAGCCCAAAATTGTAAGTCTTTAAATATATTCGTTTTCATGTGTGAACATTCTGCCAAAGGGCCAGAAAAGCTGAGATGTACATTAGTATATAGTTGCATTTATAACAGTAGTGGACTGTTTTTATTTGATATATGTTCATTTATTTTGCAACTAAGATTTCAATGGCCCTAGTTTTCCTGGCTTTTAATATTATTGGATTACAATTATGGTTTATATTATTTTTAATTCAACAATTTGTACTCAATTAACTTATTTTAAACATTTCGCTTTTTCTATGTAGAAGTACATTTTCTCTTAAACAACGATATAGTGGAATGTATATATTTTTTTTGTTATATAATTTTATTTTTTATTTACTATTGATATTTATAGTACTGGTAACGGACCTGCAAAGGTTATTGCTTGCATTCTTTGTTGCACAGCACATTTCCGTATGAAATATATTATTAATACTACCATTATTATTAAAGCAATAATTAATCCAGCATGTCTGGAAATATGATGGAAATCTAAATCTTTCAATTTTTGATGGTTCTCTTTAATAAATTTAATTTCATTATTCAATCGTTCAAATTCCTCAGTATGATTTAATATTGATAGTTTCAGCGGATCCCAAATAATCTTCGGCACTTCACTAACTTCTCCTATATAGGGTGTTGATAATAATTCTTCTCTTTCGGACTGAATGTTATGGTGGGCAACTAGAATTTTATCGTCGGTTCTTGCCGTACAATATGGCGCAATGCTTAAAACTCTTTGCTGAGGCAAATCAAACAATTCAATTTGAGAGCCAGTACATTGCAGACGGACTTTTGAATTCACAGAAACCTTAAACAACCAACTACCTTACTTTTCTAACTCTACCCAGTAACTTTTAGAGTCGACTACTCTTTTATAGATGCAGTTCGCCACTTTGGCTCCTGGTCAGCCTCATTTTTGTCAACAGACTTTATTCCTTCCAAGGGACAAATTTTAGTAACGGGTCTAGTGATATATCCTTCCTGCATATTTACTTTAGCCACCCGGACCTTATCATCATTCCCCTTATGCCATCTTGCAGGATGACAATTCTCATCCTTTAATAAAACTATTTGCCCTTCTTCTATATTAGGAATTTCCTTTTTCCATTTATTCCTTTGCTGGAGCGTATGCAAATATTCACTTTTCCACTTAACCAAGAAATCTTTCCTCATTTTTTGGATAAGTCTCCACCTATCCAAATTTCCGATTTTTTCATCTTCCATTGGTTCAACTATTTCTAAAAGTGGTCTTCCAATTAAAAAATTACCTGGTGTTAAAACCTCTTGTTGGTCCATCTCACTAACTATAGTGTATAATGGCCTTGAATTTAAGCATGCTTCTATTTGACATAAAAGAGTTGACATTTCTTCGTAAGTCAAAATAGTGTCGCCGATTATACGCTTTAAATGGTATTTCATTTACTTAACCCCAGCTTCCCAAATACCTCCGAAGTGAGGTCCTGCCGGGGGAATAAAATGCCAATCAATCCTGTCCTTTTCAAGCTGCGCTGCAATCGTTATATTTTCTTGTATTGCATTAAATAACTCTTGATCTAATTTTCTTGCAGCTCCTACAAAATTTGTTCCGTTGTCTGAATAGATATTGGAACATTTTCCCCGTCTAGCAATAAATCTTCTGAGTGCTGCTAAAAATGCGTCGAAGTTAGATCGCTTACCATTTCTAAGTGTATGGCTTTGGTGGCCATGCAAACGAATACGGCAACGTATCCTTTAAATGTTTTTTGGCCACGATTTTTTGAACATTTAACATAATAAGGACCTGCGTAATCTATTCCAGTATTAAGAAACGGGAATGTCATCGTCACTCTATATTTTGGCAAGTTACCCATTATTTGCTGAGCTGTATTTTGTTTATACCTTGCACACTTTACACATTCTCTTAAATACTTTTTCAACGAATTTTTCAACCCGAAAATCCAATACTTTCTTTGGATATAGTTTCGCTTAACGTTTATCCCTCCATGCAACGTTTCCTTATGAGCATTTTTTATTAATAAGCTTGTTAGGTGGCATTTTTCTAAAATGATTGGATGTTTAACATTAAATTCTGCATTGGAGTTTTGCAATCTTCCTCCAACTCTTAGAACCCCATCCTTGTCCAAAAATGGATTCAATGACAATATTTTATTATTTGTCTTGATTTCCTTTTTGATTTTAAGGCACTTTATCTCTTGCCTAAACTGGTATTCTTGTTGTTTCTTAATAACAACTGTTTCCGCTATTCTTATCTCCTTTACTGAAATAATTGATGAATAGGCTTTATTTTTTGTTTTCATCTGCACGAATCTATTTATGTATGTGTCGGGTTAAGAATATCAGAGGCCTCGCCGTCCGTCCGTCCGTCCATATCAGCGTCGCTCAAATCGATTTTTACTATTTAATTTTATGCAACTGTGCGCAGTCAACGAGTCCACTTGCGTCTGCTTTGGCTTCTCCACGATTAATGCCCTCACTCCAGTTTCGTGCAGCCTGCTTTGTCTCTTCTCAATTTTTGGCATTCCCTTTCTAACCAAGCAGCGCAAGTGGCCACGTTCAGCAACAGCTCTATCGCTCTCGTTTTTGCAAAATCTCGTTCATAGATAATTCATCTATTCATCCTCACACATTGACAATAAATAGGAACACGCATAATAGCAAAGGGAACATGGAGAAGAAGTAAACGGCGACTACACGCATTCATTATTTTCGCCACGTGTTCATAAATAGGAACACGCATAATAGCAAAGGGAACATGGAGAAGAAGTAAACAGCGACTACACGCATACTCATTATTTTCGCCACGACACGGCCATTCTGACATTTACACGTCCTCGTGTAAGCTTTTGATACCGAGATACCAAGATATCAAGATCACATACTTTCATCACTATTCAATAACATTTAATTTCATTAGTTTGACTTTATTAGCTGTATTTCTTAAATCTTAATTCTGTGAAGAAACAAAACAGCTCTTATTTCACTGTTGCTGGGATAACTTATTCTATTTTCATATTCAGTTCCATTGATCAGTAATACATCAGCTCACAACTTATCTTAACATTATCATTTATCGATTTCTATATATCGATCTTCCGCCAGTTCACACACACTTGATTATTAATTCAATCCAAACTCATCGTCTCTCCTGGACGGATAACTCACAATTCATCGTCTCACCTAGACGGATAACTCACAATTCATCGTCTCACCTAGACGGATATCTCTCGTTCACAAAAGAACTCATTGGCGGGCTTTTCTTTTCATTCAACTGTTTCTATATTTCAGCTATTGCTCTACATTCTCGTTTAACTCATTCGGGATTTCTGTATCCGGCATTTTACGTATATCTTCATGGCAATACTTGAACGATCGGTTACTCGTCAACGACTTTAGTGTATAAATTAATGTGTTCCTCCTTCGGGATGTGTCCGGTGGTCTCCAGGCGGTGGAGATCTGGTGCTGGCTGCTACCAGGGATAATAGGATAATATCTTCTTATGAAGTTTATGTTGGAGGGCGTGACTTTGCCCTCTTTGTCGATCGCTGGCCTTTTGGCTCAGCGAGAATGTTCAAATAATAAAATGATATTTTACGGCTGCGAGCCGGAGTGAATAGCTGCTCTTTATTAAAGCTCTGGCTTAAGACTGAATACAAAAGAATATGAAAATGTAAATCTACTGTGGCTCCAATGCATCACGCCATAAAGCCATGGTCGGCAAGCCGACTCAGCATTTATGCAACATAGCTCGGTACCCCGGATAAGGGGTGTCCGATTGCTGTTGCTGACCGTTCGTGGCGCAGAGCGCTGAACTCAGTTTGGGCGCGTCAGCATTGTTTATATTAATTAATTTGTTATATGTGTGCTCTTAATAGTGTGTGCTCTTAGTTGTTAACTACTCCCCCCCTAAGATTATGACCGTCCTCGGTTATGTTGAGTTTATCGATGGTCTGTTGAATCTCAGCGGAGGCTCGCCGTTTCCTTAATGCCAGAAAAAGGATAAGCGAACCAATCAGTCCAACGTTGAGGACTACTCCAGCCACGAACCAAAGTTTGGGGGAACCCGCGGCGTCAACCTCGTCTTTGAATCCTTGGATAAAGCGCAGGTTGTCGTTGTTCATGCGGTGAAGCAAGGGCATGCTAAGTTCCGGGTCGTGGCCGACGATGTTCAGTAGCGGCGATCTTGCTACGCCAGGCTGCTTGTTTATTGCCTTACGGAGGTTTACGAACTCCGTACCGTTGATAGTAGCTGATTGTTCGAATGTAATTAGATGCGTCCCCTTGACGAGCACCTCTGGGCCTCCATCCGTGCTGACGCGGGCTGTTGCCTCGTTGATGATAACTATGCCGTCATCTATAGGCATTACTGCCCTAAGGTGGTTGGATTGCGTGTGGCATTGGGCAGTATTTCCCGCATGGAGTGAGCGGGCGCAGGTATCGCGTCGCGACCGCTCGCAGAAAGTGTCGTGCGTGGTCTCCACGCACTCGGTGACCGAAAAGGTGTCTCCCTCACACTCCGCTAAGGTGTCTTCATCGAGTCGCAGGATTGTCGGATAGTGTGATACTGGGTATACGAGGACCTTCTTACATTTTACCTTCACCCTGGGATAGGCTATTAGTATGTGAATAATGCTGTCGGACTGAAGAACCCTAATTTTAGAGGCTTCTAATAAGCTAACTATTGGAGTGTTTTGTTCAATTAATGAGCTCAAATCGGCATGATTAAGGATTGTGGGGTTTACTATGTTAGCTTTAGCCAATGTTATTGTTAGAATTAAATTTTGGATTTCTGTTGCCAGCATTCTATTCCTCGCTAGCAATGCCTCGTACAGATGCGGGGTGTCGACCAAGTCGTTGTTTCGGGCTTTAATAATTCTGTTAACGGTGTCGGTAAGTTTGTTTATTTGTATTTGGGTTTCGGAATTTATATTTATTTGCCTGGAGTTGGAATCTACCAGCTGAGCTTCGGTCATTTTGATCTTTAGAAAATCTGAGGCGTCGGGAGTTCCCGCAACTACCTTAAGAGCTGTACCCAGGAAGTCTAAGCTTCTAGCGATACGGTGGTGTATTTTTAAAACAGACAACAAGTTTACCAGGTGATCTGTATCAACGTCTAACAACTTGCGCATATGCGACTGTGGAAAAGAAGCGGACAATTTCTTTGTTTCATCTACCATGTAAATATAATCAGACAGGTTGCTCGAATGCCTCAGGCAGTTACGATGTTCGAACACCAGTACATCTCCATCTACGACGGGAATGTACTTGGCGTGGGAAAAGTCGGTAATCCGTGCATTTGCCACTGCCAGGACGATGAGTGTTACGAGGGCGAACCTGCAAACCAAACGTAGAATGAGACCACGGCATATTTACTTAAATCTGGCTTACAATTAGGAATAGGAAAATAAAAGTGGGAATTTTTTATTTGAGGTTGTCCTTGTGGACCACCCTCCCCTTAATAAGAACAGACGTTCCCAGGTCTGCTTGCACTTTTTGTTCTGTGCATAACGGGGTTAGCTTGTTTCCTAACCTTCTGTTGTTTTTAACGAAAACCTCGTCTCCTACCTCAAAAACACGGTTTTGCCTAGCTGGGTTGCATCTTTCGATGTTATTTTTCTGGGCCTTTACCAGCTTGTCTTTGATGCCTAGGCAGCGATCATCGGGACCCGAGTGGAGGATCTCGACCGGTTTCTCCTGAGTGACAGAATGTAGGGTCTTATTATATTCTATCGTTGCCCTCAAAATTAATTCTGTCGTATCGCTAATCTTTTTGTCTAGTTTAAGACACCTGGCGATCTCTGACAAGGTGCTGTGGAATCGTTCCACCTGGCCGTTTGACGAGCTATGCAGCGGGGCCGCGTTGACAATGTCAATGTGGTAGCTGTTCTTAAGTAACGAGGTAATAGTCTCTGAATTGAAGGCGGCTTCGTTGTCGCAATATATTGTCTTGATTTTGGGGAACAAATTTACGAGTTGAAGTAGGGGCCCTGTGACGTCCACTATTGTTCTGGACAGCACTGGTTGCACTATTGCAAACTTTGAGAACTTGTCAATGCACGTTAAGAATTGCTTCTTATCGGTCGAAAAGATATCAATGTGCAGCATTTCGCCGGTATAGCTAGGAATAGGTGTTTCACCGAGCTCCTGTTTCTTAGGGTGCCTGTCATATTTGGCTTTGGTGCATATCTTACAATTTGCAACTACTTCCTTTGCCAGGCTGCTCATTTTGGGGAAATAGTAATCGCGGAGGATTTGCTTGGTATTCTCCTGCGCTGCCCTGTGTGCACGATTGTGCTCTGTCGTGACAATTTCCAACTGCTCATTTCGATTGGTAACGTCTATTACAATATTTTTACAGTATCGAAATTGCGTAGCCGGAAAATGAACAATTAGGTCGTGTTGAAAACTTGCCAGGGTGGGTAGATCGCAGTGTATCGCATTCACGACATCGGGGTTCACGACCTCCTTTAGCATTTCCAAAATGGTGCTTTTGTCGGCGAAATTGATTAAGTGGCGAGTTTTACTACGAAACAACACCAAGCTTCGCTTTAGTCGGAAACGTGCTTCTTCTAGAACAATTTGGTTTCTGAAGCAGTTCACTGGCTGGTCTGTTGCTTCGACCGTGTAGGTCAGTGACAGCTCGCTGTGAATAGTCGCAGCGTCTGACGGAGGCTCACTTTGTAAGGCATTAATGTTCTGCCTGGAAAGAGCGTCTGCCACATGGTTGTCTTTTCCCGGTTTGTAGTGGATTTTTGCGTTATGATCATCGATATACGCTTTCCATCTTTTTATTTTCGGATTTGGATTCCGATCGGATACCGCGAATGTCAACGGTTGGTGGTCCGTATAAATGTTAATATCGCGAGTGCCATACAGGTAGTGTTGCAACTTGCCTAAGGCCCACACTATGGCCAACAATTCTCTTTCATTCGTGGCGTAGTGTGACTCGCTTTCTTTGAGGGTCCTAGAGATCATAGTGATGGGTCTTTTATCTTGCGATAGGACTGCACCGATACCGTTTGCGGAAGCGTCCGTCGTTAGATCGAATGGCTTCCTGAAATCAGGGTATCTGAGAATTACATCTTCAGAAGCCAAGATATTTCTCAGCCTCTCGAATGCATCTCTCTGCAAATCACCGAACTCGATGGGAGTCTTCCTGGACATGTGCTTGCTGATGGAGCCGTTTTCTCCTTTCATCAAGCTCGTCAACGGTCTAGCGATCGCCGCAAAGTCCTTAACGAAGCAGCGGTAATAACTGGCCAGACCCAAAAATGACCTTAGCTCATACAAATTTGTAGGCTCTGGGTATTCCTTTATGGCCTTTACCTTTTCTGGGTCGGTTTTTGCACCTCCATTGGTGACAATAAATCCAAGGTACTCAACGCTTTGCTTAAAAAAGTGCGTCTTCTCGTTGGACACCTTCATGTTGGCATCACACAGGCTTTTTAAGACCCAATCTATGTGCTTAACATGGTCGTTTTCATTTTCAGAAAAAATAATGACGTCATCTACATAAACGTAGCATGACTTGCCAATTTGTTCCCGTAGGATATCGTCGATCGCTCTTTGGAAGATGCTTCCCGCATTCTTCAATCCGAACGGTAATCGACAAAATTCATACTTTCCGCCGTTCACCGAAAAAGAGGTCTTTTCACGGTCATGTTCGGCCAAGTATATCTGGTGGTAGCCGGACTTCAAATCTAACGTTGTGAAGTACTTGGCTTTTCCTAAATTTGCCAGTATCATGGGGATGTTTGGCATTGGGTACTTATCAGCGATGGTTTTTTCGTTAAGTTTCCTAAAGTCTATAACCAAACGCTTATTTTTGTTCCCCTGTTCGTCATGGCCTTTTTTGTCAACAACCCATGTTGGATTGTTGTACGGCGACCTTGAGGTTCTAATAATGCCTTTCTGCAGTAAGTCTGCGATTTCTCGCTTAACAAATTCAGAGACACCCATGGGGTGCGGGTATAATTTGGAATATACCGGCTTATCATCGCTTGTGCGAATTGTGGCAACAACAGAAGTATTAAACGGCAGTGCCTCGTTAGAGGCTGAAAATGCCTTAGATCTGTTTGCGATCATGGCTGTAAACTCAGTTTTTACAGATTCTGGCACCGTAGCGTCATTCACGTTAGTGAAATTTACCTCGTCGCAACTATGATGCTGTAGCTCTTCAACAACAGAACCATAGTTGATTGTGCCTTTTTCTGTGTCTAGCTTTGCTCCAACTTGAGCTAGAAAATCAAATCCAATAATGCCATCGAAAAGTGTTAACGTGTCCAAAAGGAAAAAATCCGCTGTTTTCCCGAAAATGTTAACTAAACATTTCTGTTTGACTGTATTAGAACCGTGGATGGAACTAACTGTGAAAGGGGAATTGACCGGCACCACATTTTTTAGCTCCTTTACGGGCTTGATGTAGTTTTTCGCCGCCCCTGTGTCTATTAAAATTCTCAATTTCCTCCCATGGAACTGGCGTTCAATGAACGGCAGTCGGGAGCGCTCCCTAAAAAATTGATCTGATCATTTTCATCAGACTCGTCATCTATCTCGGTAACGGCCGCTGCGGCCGCGCCATCATATTCGCTGTCGTTTTTATCGTCAGCCTGTTGGATGGTGTTCTGCACCCTCTGACGCCTTTGACCAGTCATGCGTGCGGAGCCGAATCTCTTCTGGCCACGAGCACCCTCGGCCTTGACGCTAGCAGGCTGACCGCTTCCGAAGGAGGTCGGTTGCCTATGTTGGGTTACAGTGGAGCCTAACTCCATAGGCTCAGGTGACTGATTCCGGTAGCTGTTATTATTCTGGGCAGAATTATTTTGTCTACCCTGTTTCTTGTAAAAATGAGGGTTTTTCCCTTGGCTGTCCTCGGCCCTGCTATATCTCCCATGCGGTTCCCTTGAGTGGTTCCGATCTTTTCGGTGCTCATAGGTGATTGCCTTGTCCTCTAGAGCCTTTGCGTATGTAGCGGCAAAGTTAGTGCGTTCTATGGTAGCCTCGGATTCCCTAGCCAAAGCTAAAGCTGAGGGCAAATCCTTGGGTTGCGCCGGGAAGACTATGGCCCTCAAGGGTTTCCTTAGACCGGCAATGAACGCGTGGAGAGCATCCTCTCTAACTTCATTATTAAAAAGAATAGCACTGTCCGGTTCGTGAGTCATAACTATCTTGTTTGTTATTAATGTCAACCGTTTCTCTACATCGTCGTAATATTGCATGAGGCTAAGCTCCCCTTGCCTAACTGTGTCGAGTCCTTGCCTAAGTACACGCAGCGACGTTTTGTCCGCGTAGGTGCAGTCTAGTCGAGCAATAATGGCATCGAAATTTAGGACTGTGTTATGGGCAACTAGCAGCCCTCTTGCTGGCCCCCTAATTTTGTTTCTGATAATCGAAACGGCCTGGTAATGCGCCTCGCTACCATTATACCGTTTGAAGATCTCGTATGCGTCCACGGCTGACTGCCGCCATGACACATAGTCATCCTGCTCTCCCGAAAAGTCTGGCATTGTCTTCACAATGTCAAGCTTGATGTCGCACCGTACTTCCGGGCCTGCGGTTATTTTTTGGTATGTCTCTACTTGTGGTGCTTCCACACGCAAGTGTTGCATCTGTTGTTTTACCTCATCTAATTGCGCCTGGAAATCCCTCTTAAGTCTGTTTTCCTGCTCAGTCAAAGCCTGGTTAACGGCTCCCGCTATAATAGCTTGAAGCTGTGCGGCGTCCATGGCTGCAGTGCTATTTGTAGTATTCGGACAAAAACCTACGGGCTCTAAATCAAACTCGTCGTCACTATTGCGCTCGACTTTTATGTCTCTATATGCCGTCCAACTCATTTATTGGTTGACACCACGCAATTTAATTCTTTCCGAACACGGTTGATCGGCCATACGAGGCGCGATATTTGCACACGCGAGAAATAGAAGGCGACACAAAGGAAAAGGAAATCCCTACAAACAAACAAGGAAAAAGTATGCGCAGAAGAAATAATTATTTCTTATTAATTCGTTTGGGCAGTAGTTCAAAGTAACCTAGGGTATGCTGTAGAATTTACGCTTGGTAAAAGTATGCAATTGAAACGAGCGGGTAACTTGGGGTATGCTACAGAATTGTAACTTGGTAAAAGTATGCTGTGGAAAATAATGCTCCCTAAAAGCATGCAAAAAAATGGCTGTTAGCTTTTTTTTATTTATTTAATATTCCACACTAAATTCTTAAGGTTGCCGAGTGACTTCATTAATCAAACTTACATGGCTTGTATTCTCAACTAAGTGTTATGTTAAGATATAACTAGGTGCAGGTTCAAATGCACGTCGGGCGCCAATTAATGTGTTCCTCCTTCGGGATGTGTCCGGTGGTCTCCAGGCGGTGGAGATCTGGTGCTGGCTGCTACCAGGGATAATAGGATAATATCTTCTTATGAAGTTTATGTTGGAGGGCGTGACTTTGCCCTCTTTGTCGATCGCTGGCCTTTTGGCTCAGCGAGAATGTTCAAATAATAAAATGATATTTTACGGCTGCGAGCCGGAGTGAATAGCTGCTCTTTATTAAAGCTCTGGCTTAAGACTGAATACAAAAGAATATGAAAATGTAAATCTACTGTGGCTCCAATGCATCACGCCATAAAGCCATGGTCGGCAAGCCGACTCAGCATTTATGCAACATAGCTCGGTACCCCGGATAAGGGGTGTCCGATTGCTGTTGCTGACCGTTCGTGGCGCAGAGCGCTGAACTCAGTTTGGGCGCGTCAGCATTGTTTATATTAATTAATTTGTTATATGTGTGCTCTTAATAGTGTGTGCTCTTAGTTGTTAACTTATACCTGTCACCCTCTAATACTTCAGTTACCAAAAACGGTCCTCTGAATTTCGGATCTAACTTAGTTTGGTGTCTTTCTTCATTCCTTAATAGCACAGAGTCACCTACGTGGTGTTTGTCAACGGCTGCCCTACTGCTATCAAATCGGGATTTGTCGTAAGACGCTAAGGAATTCATATTTTCTGTCGCATGAGCTCTAACAGTTGCCAAATCTATTTCACATTCGGTCTCACATGGGGGAACTAAACCAAGGGGTCGAGCCTGTTTACCAATTAACATTTCTAACGGACTTGCCTCAGTGGCACGAGAAATTGTACAATTCAGTGCAAGTTGGACTTCGCCAACTTCGTTGACTTGATTCTACCACTGACAACAAAATTTTCAGTGTTTCCATCACCCGTTCCACTTGCCCATTTGCACGGCTCATTCCCGTAGCAATCAAGTGAAGTTCAACTTTCTGCGATACGCAAAACTCTGAAAACTTAGAGCTAGTAAAACATCTGCCCTGGTCGGCGATGATGCGATCTGGTACTCCAAATAAGGATATGGAAGATTTCATAGCATTAACACAGCTTTCGGCATCTATCTTTAAGGTGGGATACAGATAAACAAACTTTGTATAGGCATCGATCTGAACAATGACATACTCCTTCAAATCGCTCTTGCCACTTAATTTCCCCGTTATATCTATGTGGATGGTGTGCCACGGTATACTTGTCTTCGGAATGGAATGAAGTTCCGCCTGAACCTTCCCGGAAGATGATTTCACTGATCTACAAGTTATGCAGTTTGAAACAAATTTTCGAACATACTTGTTCATTTTAGCGAACCAATAATACTGGTACACTTTATCAAGTGTCTTTTGCCACCCTAAATGCATTATCGACTCGTGTACCTGGTTAATTACTGACCATTTGAAAGCTCTGGGTACAACTGGTAAATAACTTGTTCTACCTCGTCTTTGGACCTTGCGATATAATACACCTTTTCGCAAGTCATACGTTTTGGCCAAGTTTTCGGCCAATTCATCTGACTCCAATTTGTTAACAATTTCTATTATCTCAGGGTCTAACCGTTGCTCAGCAAGAAGCCAAGTACTTGAAATTTCAGACAGATTTACTCGTTTTTCGGGAATCTTGTTTATTGACAAAATGTGTTCGGGTGATAAAGGATTTCTTGATAGGAAATCCAAATGAGCCATACGCTTACCCTCTCTATACTGAATTTCGAAATTAAACGATTGTAAGTAGGCCCACCAGCGGTGAACTCTGGGGGTTAAATCTATTTTTGTGCGAGAAGCTTTTAATGAATTGCAGTCTGTATAGACAACGAACTCACGGCCAATTAGGTAATGGCGAAAATGTTTAACGGCTTTTACCACTGCCAAGGTTTCCAGCTCGTAGGAGTGATATCTAGATTCAACAGAGGTAGTTGTTTTGCTGAAGTATTCGATTACATGGGGCTTACTTTCTATACGGTGCAAAAGTATCGCTCCATATCCACAGGTACTTGCATCAGTGTGCAACTCAATAGGATATTGCGGGTCGAAGATTACCAGAACAGGCTCATTTGTGAGGATCGTCACAACTTTAAGTCTGATCTCTTCCAGCTCAGCGCTCCATGTAATCTTGCCGCTACCAGACGAAAGTGAATACAATGGTTTCATAAGTTGGGAGAATCCAGGCACGAATTTGCGAAAGTAAGAGGCCAAGCCAATGAATTGTCTAACGCCGGAGACAGTTTGAGGAGGAGGCAAGGAGCTTAATGAAGCTATCTTTCGCACATTCGGACGAATTTCTCCCGCTCGCACTTCATAGCCCAAATACTGAACCGTTGTTTTGAGAAAACTGCATTTAGCAAGGTTAAAGGTAAAACCAGCCTTTGTAAGAACATTCAAAACAGTTTTTAACCTTTCCAAAGCCAATTCCTTGGTTGGCGATACTACCATTATGTCGTCCATGTAAACGATTACAAAAGAGTTAGCAAGGTCACCAAGTGCATTTATGACTGCGCGCTGGAAAACAGATGGCGCATTTTTGAGGCCAAAAGGCATTGTAAGAAATTCAAATTGGCCGTCTGGCGTCACAAATGCAGTATATTCCACGGATTCAGGGTGAATCGGGATTTGGTGGAAACCACTTGCCATATCCAGGCATGTGAAATAATTTGCTCCGCGAAGTCTAGCAATTTGATCGCTGATAAGCGGCAAGGGGTATTTATCCGAAATCGTGTTCGAGTTTAGCTCTCTAAAATCAACACATAGACGGTCGGTTCCGTTCTTCTTTTTGACGAGCAACATGGGGCTAGCAAAGGGAGAGCAACTTGGGCGAACAATATTACATCTTATCAATTCGCTCACCTGCATTCGCACTACTTCTCTCTCTTCGGGGCTAAGTCTGTAAGGTCGGCGCTGAACAGTTTTAGTTGGATCAATCAAACGGATTTTCATTTCGCCTGTATTTACTCGAGTATGAGGTATCCCGTTGGTAAATGAAGTCGAGTGCTTTTCAAGTAACTCAATTAATTGAGCTTTCTCATTGTCGACTAATTCGGTGTCAATATCGGACAAAGTAAACGATCGCTCAGTAACGGAACAATTATTAACAGTTTTTGATTTTACAACTTTAAAATTATCGGATGTCAAAATTACATAAAAGCCTTGTTTAAGTATTTCTCGCCCTATCAGAATATCATTCCTCATTTGCTCGTTCGGGACTACATGAAATAATATTTCCATAATATTTTCGTTTATAGTGACTTCACTCAAGATTTGCAATGTACTGCACACACTGCCACCACCAATGCTTTTTATCATTACAGTATTGTTTGTACGTTTACCAGATAACTTACTGCTAATGTCGTCTTTAATAAGGGAGCACTCTGCACCGGAATCGAAACAAATTGGATAGATCTCACCTCGTTGATGCAAGCTTCCCTTTGGCTCAGTCACACAACATTGGTTAACAGTCTTCTGTTGAGTCACATCTTGTTTGGCTGCACTTCCGTTTTTCGGGCACTGGTTGGAGAAATGTCCCGGTTGGCCGCACCGATAGCACGTAACATTTGATTTTTCACGCTGCGGTTTCGCCTGTCTATCTTGTCGCATTTTACTTCGGCATTCAGCAATTCGATGTCCCGGCTTTGAACAGAAGTGGCATACAACTGGCGATGCCTTACGGTTCTTCTGGTCAGGTCCAAGGTTGTCATCTCGAGCACGTCGCTTCTTGTCGAACGTAAACGCTTTTAACTCCGCCTGTAGCTTACTTCTGGTACGCACATTGGATGTGAAGAGGACGCGCTGCAGACGACTGTCAATGTTTGCCATATGCGCAAGAACAGTTGTAACGGCAATTTCTTCTATTTCCATATTCCGCCACTTTGTAGTCAGCGTCGTCACCAGCCGACTCGCATACACCGCGTAACATTCGGCGGCAGTCGGGCGGCTGTTGAGTAAATTTAAAAACGTAGCGGCCGGCGTCTCTTCGGTTTCAAAGCGCTGCAGAAATAATTCCTGGAACTCTTGCCAAGTCATACCCTGGTACGAGATTTGTGTTAGCCACTGAGATGCAGTTCCCTCCATGCAGTTACTTAGTGCCATGATCAATTTACTTCCTTTAAGGGGGTGCTCAGTTAGAATTATATCGGTTGTTGAACACCACTTTGCTGCCTCTACGCATGCAGCATCAGGGTTAAATTTGGGTAGCTTAACATCATAACCTTGCTGCTCACGTGCCGGCGTCAATTGCATGATTTTTACAAGTTCAGCCAAATTCCGATTTTGCATTTCCACTACTGCACGCCACTGATCCTCAGAAAATGCAGGGTGTGGCACAGATCCCACTTCTGATGTCGGGTTAAGAATATCAGAGGCCTCGCCGTCCGTCCGTCCGTCCATATCAGCGTCGCTCAAATCTCTTTTTACTATTTAATTTTATGCAACTGTGCGCAGTCAACGAGTCCACTTGCGTCTGCCTTGGCTTCTCCACGATTAATGCCCTCACTCCAGTTTCGTGCAGCCTGCTTTGTCTCTTCTCAATTTTTGGCATTCCCTTTTCATTATATAGTTTTCCCTTTCTAACCAAGCAGCGCAAGTGGCCACGTTCAGCAACAGCTCTATCGCTCTCGTTTTTGCAAAATCTCGTTCATAGATAATTCATCTATTCATCCTCACACATTGACAATAAATAGGAACACGCATAATAGCAAAGGGAACATGGAGAAGAAGTAAACGGCGACTACACGCATTCATTATTTTCGCCACGTGTTCATAAATAGGAACACGCATAATAGCAAAGGGAACATGGAGAAGAAGTAAACAGCGACTACACGCATACTCATTATTTTCGCCACGACATATGCTATCATACGTATAAGTTTTTCTATACTGGAATACCTTTCTATCAATTCGTAAATAGGATCATCTATTTTGTCATGTAATACCGTATTTATTAAGACAGGTTCTTCTACAGAATGCCATTTCGGACCTTTCCACCAAAAATCACAGTTGATCAACTGGTTAGAATCCACTCCCCTGGATGCTAAATCTGCTGGATTATCCTCTGACTTAACATGATTCCATGTTAATTTCCGAATGTCATCCGTTCTTCTTCTTATAAATTTGATCTTACTTTGACCACTGTTAATCCATGCTAAGGTAATCGTGGCATCACTCCAAGCATAGATCTCCATTATATTGTCAATTGATCCTTTTAGTCTTTGGATTAATTCACTAAGCAGGTGAGCTGCACACAGCACGAGTTTGGGAATTGTCTTCCTATTTTTTATAGGGTTGACTCTACTTTTGCTAGCTATTATATTAACATTAGGTCCTACTTTAGCATAGACTACTGCAGCATATGCTTTTTCGGAGGCGTCCGCAAATCCGTGAATCTGAATGACTGAAGAACTGTTTGAATTAATCCACCTTGGGATTCGAATATTTTCTAACAATAATAAATTTTCTTTATATTTTTCCCAATAATTTTTATCTTCTATGGATAATTCCTGATCCCATTCACTTTTATTTATCCAAAGTTTTTGAATAAAAAGTTTTCCTGAAACGGTGACTGGTGCCAACCATCCTAACGGATCAAATATTTTTGCTAGCGTTGATAACACAACGCGCTTATTTATATTTTTTGATTCATTACAATTTACGCTAAATTTAAATAAATCATTTTGAGGTTCCCATTTTAGTCCTAAAGTTTTAACACATTCATTTTCGATAATATTGAGAACCTTATTGTCCCCTGTGTCCTCCACAGTGGTTAATATTTTGGAATTGTTGGAAATCCATTTCCTTAAGTTGAATCCAACTTTCTGCAATTCATGGGAAATTAATGTTATTAATTTTTTAGCTTCTTCTACCGAATCAGCTCCAGTCATTAGGTCATCCATATAGAAATCATTCCTAATTATTGCACTAATAACTTGGATTTTACATTTATCTGCAATATCTACCAGAACCCTGGTAGCCAAATATGGTGCAGATGCAGTTCCGTAAGTGACTGTGGTTAATTTATATGTTTTAATTTTTTCTTTTGGAGAATTTCTCCATAAAATATATTGATATTTTTGATCATTATTATCTATTTTAATTTGTCGGTACATCTTTTCAATGTCTGCCGAAACCACAAATTCCCATTTTCTCCATTTAATAATAATGTCAAAAATATCTTTTTGAACTCGTGGACCAACCCACATTATGTCGTTCAAACTTTTGTTATTCGTAGTTTTTGCTGAAGCATCAAAAACTACTCTCAATTTGGTCGTAAGGCTTGAATCTCTAAGCACTGCCTGGTGCGGTAAAAAATTTTTGCCTTCATCACTCACTTCAATCATGTGTCCTAAATCCATGTATTCATTCATGAATTTAGTGTAGTCAACCTTAAGTTTTTCATTTCTCTTTAGTTTTTTCTCCAGATTCATGTAACGAGCTATCGCTTGTTTCTTTGAATCTCCTAAGGTGACATCCTCCTTGAATGGAATTGACACAATGTATCGCCCATCTGAATCTTTTTTTACTTTTATTTTTATTTTCACAGATTTCAGACTCGATATCATCTTTTTCTTCTTCTTCCACTTCCCAGTAGCGATCTAACTCTTTTATTTCTATTGTTGTGGCTGCAATGGTTTCTTTTCCTTTGGATTTTTTACATCCAGAAACTATCCACCCGAAATCAGTTTTTTGCCCAAGGAAACCATCTATTTTTATAACTCCATTTTGCAGAATGTGAGTATATACGTCTGCTCCAATGATTAGATCAATACGACCCGGTTTATTAAAATCGGGGTCGGCTAATTTAAAGTTCTTCCATTTTTTCTGATCAACATTAATCGTGTTGACTGGAAGTGCCTTCATAAGCTTTGGGAGAATAAGTGCTTCAATTTCTAAATTTTTCGGAGAATTTCTTATCGAAATAACCGCTTTGTGCTTGGAGATGCACGTTCCTGTGGAAGATACTCCACCTATTTCAATATGAGACCGAAATTTTTTAAATTTTAGAATCTGTGCAGACTCTTCTGAAATAATTGTGCTTTGAGAGCCACTATCAATCAATGCTCTTAATTGTTCAAAGCCTCCATACCTCGACTTTACTTGAATCAAGGCCGTGGCCAACAAGGCTTGACCTGTTGTTCTACATGTATTCACTTTTTCTGGATTATGACCTACAAAGTGAAGTAAAGTATGGTGGGGTTTACAGTCAGACCGTTCTACTGGATTCATTATTTTAAATTTATGGCATTGAATTAAATAATGCCCTGGTATTTTGCAATATGCACAATTGTCACTATAATTTTTATTCTTGTTATTATTAATCATTTTCTTTACAGGTTTTATTTCCTGTGAAAATGAGGATATAGAATTGAGCCTTTGCTCTAAAAAGTCCATGACATCAGAAAGTGCCTGTATTTCTTTTGTCTTTTTAACATGGCTTTCATATAAATTGAGTGATTCTTTATTGAATTTCCGAAGAATTATGTGAGCGAAAATTGCATCCACATCTTCTGGTAATTGTGCCTTTAATTTTATGATATAAATTGACTCGTTAATCGTGTCAATAAATGTTTTTATTTGCTTATTGGATTCCAAATTTAAATTTGGCATATCCATAAGCCTATTCATATGATCTGAGAATATGTTCTCATACCGCTTGGTCAAAAACTCCCAAGTGGCTTCATAATTTTCTCCAGAGCCGAGCAGTAAATGAGTAACCACATTTCTGGCTTCTCCTTTTAATGCTGACTTTAGATAATTAAATTTGAGAGAAGGACTGAGATCCTCTCTCACATGTATGAGCTCTGTAAAGAGTTCAGGGTTGGTAACTCCTCCGCCTTAACAACCGTCGACATTTCAGTTTTATTTATTGTGCCACTGAGTCGACTATTAATGGCTGTTAGAATATTTTGTTTGTCAAATTCAAGTTCGCTAATTTCTTCTTCGAATAGCGAACTCTCAAAATGACTATTCACCTGTTCAATCAGGTTATCTATTTTATGCCATAAAAATTCAATTTTATTTTTCCTTATTTTAAGGAAATCTTGACTACTGTCTATTAGTTTAGACGTATCTTCTAGATATACTCGAAATTGGCCAACATTAATTCGGAATGCCTGCTCTACTTTTAAAGCGTTGTTTTGTGCTATACCCTCTTTTTCAGGGTGACCACACATTTCAGGGATAGTGTTTGATTTAGGGAAAGTGTTTTCTACCGACTCGCCCTTAATTTTTTCATTTTTATTTTTAATTTTTTCTAACATCATCATTATTAAATCATACTGCTTCGTGTTAAAATATTCATTATCGACAACGCCGATCTTCAACAAATTGCTATGATTAGCAATGAAACATTTTTGAAGCTCATTTAATTTTAGAATTTCTACATCTGTTAATGTTGGTTTTACTTCCAACTTTCTAATTTCCAAAATAATTTCGGACTGCTTCTTAAGGAATTGAATAGTCTTTTCTGACATCATTTTGAAAATTTTTTGTAATTTCTTAATATATATAGTACGTGTATATGTATTTTATATGTATTTATATATATATGTGTGTTTGGATAAACAGAAAATTCTTGTTTTGACTTAGCTGATGTCGTTGTTGTTGCTGCTGCTGTTGCTACTGCTGTTGCTGCTGTTGTTGCTGCTGTTGCTACTGCTGTTGCTGCTTCTGCTGCTGCTGGTGTTGCTGCTTCTGCTGCTGGTAGAGGCTCCTTTGACTTTTTGACTTCCTTCTCTTCTTTAAGGCTCCGTCGATGTTTGAAGATGATTTTTTTTTTTTTGTTTGGCACGTTTTATTATTTTTGTAGTCCAGTCAGATTTTTTGTTTTTTAGCCATTTATTTTGGCATTTATGCTCTTTTGGCATATACACTGCACTCTCTTTATGAGCTGTTTTAATGCTATTAGAGCATTTATAAGGCACTTTTGTTATGCACTTTTTAATTTCACAATTGCTGATGTATGGCCTCAAGCACGCCTTACCACAATTTATAATGGTACACAAAGCAACCTTTAGCTATAGACTATAAGGTGCTTGTTTTAAAACATAAAAGATTCTTTTGTATCTTTTTGCTTTTTATATTTATACTCTGTTCCTTACCTTTGGTAGGGGGAAACAAGAGTCACTTATTTTTGCTACCTTTAGCTGCAAGATTAG
This sequence comes from Drosophila melanogaster, assembly GCF_000001215.4. Lineage (NCBI taxonomy): Eukaryota > Metazoa > Arthropoda > Insecta > Diptera > Drosophilidae > Drosophila > Drosophila melanogaster. Next base: position 26,747 of record NW_007931076.1, on the reverse strand, counting down.
CTTAGCAATGCTTAAAGGAGCTGGCCTTTCTCTGAGTCCCTTACCTTTAATAGGGGGAAAATGCAGAGTCGATATCCGGCTCGAAGGACCAAATGTAAAATCCCAAATGAGAAGACTTTACTCGTTGAGTTTTTGTAAGAAACTGATTTTATTTGGAAATATCTTCGGTTTAAATAGGTGACATGAGAATCGCATCTAAGAGTAAATGGCCTACGCAGAGGCCTAAGTAAATAGTCCCCGCCTCATCGGGGTCCCACGCTCCGGCACATCTGCCTATCTTGAGCGGCGAGGACCTTATCTGTGGTCTCCCACTAAGGGACTTTTTAGGAGGCGGGGAACGATCTCAAGTGACTGACTCATGTAGTGTGCACTTAGATTACATGTTTTTGAGCACTGCACCCATGTCGCCTTAGATAACAAAATCCTAAATATAATTTATCGCTCTCGATTCATTTACATAAGATATGAACGGAGCCCAAAATTGTAAGTCTTTAAATATATTCGTTTTCATGTGTGAACAGTAATTGTATAAAAATTCTTAAATTGAGATTAATTTTGTATAGTTTTACTGTTGATTGTCGCTCAAGGGGGCATGTTCGTTTTCCGATTGGATGTTTCGGACATTGTGGGTATGATTTGTGTTATAGAACCTGTTTAGAAATTTTACTGATGGGGATAAATGATTTTTTCGTAGTCTTTTTCTTTCTCTTATTGGCGTACTTCATTAAAGCATCTTAGCAACAAGAGTGTCTTGTTGCACTTTTCTATTTAGTGTCATGCATTTATAAGACTTGTCGAAAGTCGTTTTAATTTCTGTAAGCTCGTGTTTTATTTCTTGCCAGTCCATAATATGGATTTATCTGTGCAATCGAACTTTATAAATTGTGGCCTCTCCTAAAAATATGTTATCTTCTATTACCTGTGTTATTTTCACATAGGGTAAGATTGATAACACCTTTGCCTTTTCTATTGTAGAGCAATGCAATAACTGACCTGCACACAAATCGAAGGTTTCCCTATCTTCCTCTTCAAACTCATATACTTAATTTACTTAAGATCTGTATCGATCTTAGAATGAACAAAGGTTCCCTCATTCGAGTTTCTTCAATAATTTTTTTTTTTTCATTCTAGTTTTCTGATATGTAAAACAAAAATTTTGGATCATCTTAACTCAAAATACATTTTGTGTGTTTTTTTTTGGTTTAAAAAATCTATTTTTTTTTATATGTTTTTATGTATCCTTAAGTATTTCTTTATGCATTCATCTTTTTATTCAATCTTAAAATTTTAAATATTATCCAAATTATTCGCTCTGCTTATATAACGCATCTTTATTATTTTGTTATGCTTAACATATAGCGTTAATATAAACTGAGCGACTGTTACAATCGTCAAGATTGTCTGACTATCGTCAGATCCAAACCAACCCATTTTTGTATATATTTAATTTACAATATCATTTTTTCTAATTTTTAGGTTTTGGTTTATTTTACGTTAAAAATATTTTGTTTTGATTTATATATATATTGTTACATTTTCCTGCCTTATTCGTGTATGGCTTTACGGGCCATTCTTCTCATCGGGCAGAAAAAGTTCCGCTCAATGTTATAATTATTTGAACAGTGCTATATAAAAAAAATTTTGCGCTCTTTGAAGCGCTGTCGGTCCTCTCTTGTCACTTGTTGTTGCTGTTGGAGATCATTGGTCCACCGTTGTTGTTGTGTGCGGATAGCGCACCACAGTGTGAATACTATTCCCGCGTTAACGTAGTGGGCGGTATGCACACCACGTTATGTGCGCTATTCTCTTTTTTGCTTTATTTCGAACTCCGCCCCTGTTTTTACCCATCACACTCACACTCTACTCACTCAGATCGTTGTTTCTCCACAATTGCCGTCTTGGTTGCAACCGTCTTGGTTGCTGATGGAAGTTGAAAATTATCACAAGCGGCTTCCTTTTGCTTCTGCTACAGCTTATAATGGTCCTGTCACGGTCGCCATGTAGTTGTTTTAATTCCAAAATACGGTTGGTTTTCGTCTTATCTTTCCGTTTGACCAGTAAACGGTAACTTGTTTTCTTCTTTTGTACAAGTACCGTATGGTCGTCCATTTACCGCTTATTTCGAAGTCAACTGCGCATATCTCTTGTAATCATATTCTGGGAAGGTCCCGCTCCATTCGAAGTCATCTTATATATACATTATATATATATGTTATCTTATATATATATACATATGCACGTGGGTGCTTTGTATTACGCATACACTTGGGCTTGACTGTATATGTAAACATTGTAACGGAGTGCTACAATGCTCTTTGAAGTTAAAGCGTAAAGAGGGTTCAGCAGTTGTGAAAACTTTGGTACAAATTGGCGAAAATACGAGGCGAGTCCAATAAATTGTCTTAATTGAGTGGTGGACCGCTACTCTATACAAGACTTAAGAAACGAGCATTTTGCAATATTAAGAGAAAATCCTGCTTGAGTAAGTGTTTGCAATACTCTCGTAGCCTGCATGTCGCTGTCGACATTAGTCGAATCAGGATTGCATTCAGAAACTTCAATGGGTAATATAGATTTTTCCTTAAACATAGTAAGAGCCTTTGATTAATTGTCACGCCGATTCCCCGGCTCAAAATATCTCGACCAATCAGAGCGTCATACTTAATGTAATCTTCTAACACTACATGAAACAATATTTCAAATGAACGTTCACTAATCACAACATTTGCCAGTATCTGTAAAGTGCTACAAACCGTATTACTACCAATACCCTTTAAAATGACTACACTGCCTATTCTAGTTCCAGACAGTCTCTGCGAGGCGGCTTCTTTGATGAGTGAGCATTCAACTCCAGAATCGAAATAGAATTGTAACGACTCACCAGATTGGAATAAAGTTCCAACGGGCTCAAGGACGGTACAGATGTTGACTTCTTTTACAATGTTGGTTTTGTTAAATGACGAACGCTCCTGAAGATCAGGACACACAGTAGGAACATGTCCATCTTTTCCGCTCTTGTAGCAGGTCACAGTAGACCGGTCTTTTCCTCCCATGTAAGCAGAGTGTTGTTTGCCGGGTTGCTGGGTATAGACTGCTACTGTTTTCTAGCGACATTCCGCCTTTTTGTGGCCAGTTTTGCCGCAATTATGACACTTGATGTGAGAATAGAGCTTAGCTTGTTTTCCTGTCGGCGCTGATGTATTGTTGGGATGTTGGCTCGGTCTAGCATCAAACGAATAAGCTTTAAGTTCTTGTTGCAATTCGTTCCGAATGTCGATATTAGTGGTCAAAACTAAACGCCTCAAACGCCTGTCCATTCCAGCAGCATGCGCCAGCGCAACGGATACTGCAATTTGTTCTACACTCAGCGACTTCCACCTGGCCATAAGCGAAGTAACCATTTGGCTAACTGTGTCCATGTTATGGCAGGATAGCACGTCTGAGACAGCCAATGAGATGCATTCCCTTCCAGCGACTTGCTGAGGGTCATCACAAGAGCGCTGCCGCCCAGTTGATTTTCGGACAATATGTAGTCCACCGTTGAGCATCAGGATTTTGAGCGTCTGATCCTGTGCGTTCAGTATTAAACTTTGGCAATACGACAGCTGTCGTCGTGCGTCCAGGGAGTTGCCTTAAACGGCTACCCCACACATTGGTTCCCGAAAGAAAGGGCAGACTAATCCGTGGTAGTAGAACACGTTTTATTCGGGAAGAATTCAATGTTTCACAATTGCAACTAACTTAACTTATTAGCTCACCGCAGTGTGTCCTCCCACTCTTACACGACAATGAAAAGCTAAATTTTCCCGGCAATTTACAATGGCCAAAAACAATGTGCCCAGACACATATGGGCTTACAAATCCTTCCGCATTCGGACTTCTCAAAAATACTAACTAGAGCCTGTCGATAACAATATTCGATCCGCGACATCCCCGACCCCGTGAAGAACCGCTTCACTCAAATCCAAAACTGCAAGTTTAGAGACGGGTCGCATCATTGTCCTAGATAGGCCGTTTTCGTTCACGCGCACCTTAGCGCGTCTGACAACTCCATCAGCTCCGCTGTAGATCTCCTCCACGATGCCCTTGCGCCACTCTCGTCGGGCCAAGGCAGGATCGCAGACGAAGACCACATCACCCTGGTGGATGGGCTCCGTTCGTCGGCACCACTTCTCGCGGCGCACAAGCGTAGGCAGGTACTCCATGACCCACCTCCTCCAGAAACGGTCTCGTAGCAGGCGAGCAATCCTCCACTGCTTCCTCGTAGTACCCTCCTTGGGCAGCTCCGCATCCAATCCAGGCGTATCCGGCAGATTGGCTACTCCCTTGAGAAGATCGTTTGGCGTCAACGGCGCCTCCTGGTCCGCATCCACAGGCAAGTGGGTGAGCGGACGCGAGTTTACAATATTCTCCGGCTCAATCAGGAAACTCTCCAATACATGGTCCCTCGGCGCAACTTCCTTCAGGGTATGACGCAGTACTCTCTTGACGCACTGCACCATGCGCTCCCAAACTCCGCCCTCAGACGGGTTCGCTGGACAATTGAAAACCCATTCAATGCTTCTGCTTGAAAACTCACTCTGAAGCTTCTCCATCTCGAATACGTCGCCAAAGCGCCTGGCTTCCCTGTCAGCTCCCACGAAGTTCTTGCCGTTATCGCTGCGCAGTCTATATACTGGCCCTCTACGGCAGACGAAGTTCCTGATCGCAATTATGCAGGAATCCGTCGACAGGTCATGCGCCAGCTCCAGGTGAATCGCCCTTGTCGTCAAACACGTAAACAAGGCGACCCAACGCTTCTCCTTGTGACGGGACACAGTCACCAGCAGTGGCCCAAAGTAGTCCAGTCCTGTGTATTTGAATAGCCATCCACCCGCATCCAGTCTGTCTTCCGGATGGGGTCCCATTATCGGCGGCATCGGCCGCGCTCGCTGCAACTTGCACTCGTTGCACGATGAGATGACTCTCCGCATCACACGCCTCATCTTTGTGACCCAGAACTTTGTCCGGATCTCCGCATAGCCGTAGCATCCACATTTTGATGCTTCATCCTGGCGTGGAAGTCTCTCACAATCAGCTCCGTCAGACTGTTCCTGTGTGACAGTAATACGGGCCAGCTCGCAGAATCCCGTCCTCGTCTAGGTAAGGCACCAACCCTCGAATGTCGCTCGATCTAGTAACGTCCTGTCCAGTTTCCGCCGACCTCATCTCGTCGGGGAACGACTCCAATTGTGCCTGTCCGACCAACAGGTTCTCCGAGCCCTTACATTCTGCTGCAGTAAGGCCGTATTCCTCGAGCTCGTTTCGCTGTTTGCGGCACCAGCGCGCAAACCGTAGGACCCAGGCTGTGGTCCTCACCAGGCGACTAAAGCTCGAGAATCTCTGAAACGAAATAACAACATCGTCTACCGCAACTAATGCAAACTCACTGGGCATCTCTTCTTCATCAGGGGCATCTGGAACACGCTCAGTTCCTTCCTCAGGCCCCGGCCAGCTGGCTGCTGGCTGCCTCAAAAATGCAGGTCCTCTTAGCCACCTTGATTCCTGGCTAAGGTCGACTCCTTTCTGCGACCGCGTCGCATCATCAGCCGCATTGTCAGCTGTAGGCACCCATCTCCATTGGGAAACCTTCGACGACTCCAAAATCTCCGCCACTCAGTTGCCAACAAACTGCTTATACCGGCGGTGGGTGCTGCCGATCCATCTCAGCACCGTCCGTCCATAACACCAGGTCCGTGATGACCACACTGTGCTCCTCCTTGACAGTGTTCATCAGCCTGGTTCCAAGAACTGCTGCCTGCAGCTCCAGCCGTGGGATCGTCATCGTTCTCATTGGGGCACACTTCGTCCTCGCACTCACGAAGCTCACCTGCACGTCGTCGTCCTCATATCTCGGTGGCAGCACAACGTGGTCGTCCTTCCAGAGTAATCCCGTCTGGTAGCGACGCCCCACTTTCACCGTGGTGTCTTCGAGTATCCTTTGGGCCCGGACATCGTCGCTGGCTGCGACCGGCGGCGCGGTCTTCACTCCAAAGTTCTCCATGTCGAAATAGTCCTCCACCATCTTCTCCATCGCGTCATCCACTGACACGGCAAGTAGGCAGGACCTCGGTGACGGCGTGGTCGGTTGCCCACTTACAGGCCCAAACACAACCCAGCCCAGCTCGGTTGCGGCCGCATACGGTCCCTCTCGAGCGAACCGCCTCGTCCTAAGTGGCAACCCCAGATGTCCGTGATCCAGGGCGATGAGCAGCTTCGGCACCACGTTGCTGTAAGGCTTCATCGGCAGACGCGCATCCCTGTGCACGCCCTGGACATCTCGTCGGCTCAATGTCTGCATCGGCAAACTCAAGCTCGAAACGGCATAAACATTTCTCAATACATGGCGAGTGGGCTTTCCAACTCCACTTATCTTCAGACTCACCACGTTGGTAGGCTCTCAGGTTGCCTTACCTCCAAACCATTGGATATTTAGCTGCCGACGCTCTCCTTGCACTCCAAGATCCCTTCGTAGTTCGTCATCGATCATCGTGACGGAGGATCCCTCATCTAGGAGCGCATACGTATCCACCTTTCGCCCCGCTCCGTACAGCGTAACCGGCAGTATACGGAACAGTAGACGGCCTCCTTTGGCGTCAACGCAGCTCAAATTCTTCTGCATGGGCGCTCCCGCTTCACGTGGAGCTCCTCTCTCCTGGCTGTTGCTGGGAACGGCTAGCTGCCGGTTCCTCTCCTGGTCCCTGTGACCATCTCGTAGCGAAGGCCTCCTGGCCGGGCTGCGTCTGGAAACTGCTGGCTGCTGGTTCCCTTCGTGGCGTCTGAAGCCACCTCGCTACAGCGGCCTTCGTTCCTCGTCCGCACAATGTAGCAGACGGAGATGCTCCCTTCGGCATCCATTAACCTGGCACTCACCTTGCGTATAGCAGGATCTAGCCGTGTGCCCGCTTCGCAGGCAATTGAAGCAGAGCCGATGCCTCTTCACATTGCTCCACCTTTCCTGTGGCGAAGCTCCAATAAATTTTCTGCAGTTCAATATTTCATGCTGTCCTCCACAGATGGGACAACCTCCATGCCGATCATCCTGTTGATCGCATTCATTATGGTCGACGCTTGCATGTAGAAGTCGACGCCTCGGCTCCTTTCCCTCGACGTCTAAAACCGTGCACACCACGTTTGCGTACTCCTGTAGCCACGCGCTGAAGTGGACTACAGTGGGAAAGGGCGCAATCGTTGCAGCATGTCTGGCCCAGTCCACTCGCTTGCTCGTTGGCAGCTTGGCCACAAGCTCCTCCATGAGGGTTGGGTTCCCCAGGTGCTGCTCCGCCTTCGGTGACTGCAAGAAGGCCGCGAGGTTACTCACTCGGGTTGCGAAGGGAATGATCTTCGCCAAATTGTGCTCCGAAATTGGCTGCACCTCTCGCACGTTGTTGAGCTGGCTGCGTATAAGCTGCTCCGGTCGGCCGAACCTAAAGCGCAACTGCTCCATCACGGCGCTGACATTCCCTGGATGAATCAATAGCGCCTTCACTGCCTCGCGTGCTTCATCCTTCAGCGCCTTCAAAAACCTCTGGTTGTTCTCCAGGTCCGTGCAGTTGTACGCTCGGGTCGTCTCCACGAACGAACAATATTCGATCCGCGACAACAGCATTTGAGTTTTTTGGGTCTCTTTGTGAGTTTTGCACTTCTTTTAACAGTTTAGAAAAATTGGCGATTCTGCGACTTTAGAATGTCTGTCTTCTTCGGCGATCAAAACTTAATGTGCAGAACAATCGTTGCAATAATGCGTAGAACCCAAGTCTACCCGCAATACAAATACACTTTTGAGACTTACTTCACTCCACACACTCACTAATACCAACACACATTATGGCATTTTTGTCAATTCCTTGCTAGTCCAATTCTTAACGGGATTCCCATTCTCTCGCTCTTGCTCCCGCCCGCGACCAGACTACGTTCGGCAGAAACAGTTATTTGCCACGCTGTTGCGAGGTAGAGAATGCGTGTTCGAAGAATATGCAAAACGAAAGAAGTGGACACAAAGTAACAGAAAACAGCCGTTATACTTGAAATTAAAAATAAGTGTGCGACATATACAAAGAAGGTGATCTTGTAGCTTTAAAACATACTCAGTTTGTTGCTGGTAAAAAATGGGCTAGCGCTTTTCTAGGGTCTTTGAAGTAATAAAAGCAAAAGGCAATGGCAGATATGAAGTTCGTAAAGCTGTCCAAGGAGATGGCACCAACAAGACGCATACGAGTGCCGATGACATGAAGCTATGGAAGTATGCTCAGAACAATGAGGATGACTTATCGTCTAGGACAGACGATGATGGCCGATTGTAAACAATGATAGTGATGGCAGCGCGATAGCACAGGTGGCAACACTGCAGAAAACTATCGATAGGATCAGAAGAGCAGTTGGATGGAATGATCAAAGAAGAAGTTGCAGATCGGGAAGATAGATTGGAGTCGTCGCCAAGAAGTCAAGTAGGAAAAGTGGCAAAAATCTAAAAGAACGCGCATAAGTCAAGACTTGTGGAAAAGCGAATAAGTCGGTCGTTTCAGAAACGATTAGTCAAGTCGGACAGTCGTTGAAAGTATAAGTAGAAAGTACACATTTGTAAATACTCTTAAACTTAACTTTGATATAATAAATAAATATTACACTAATATTACATTTATATGATCGCTTATTAACTAACGACTTCAACGACTATTAACTATCGATAACCATCTAGTACATTTATTACCTTATTCCTTTACCCTCATTAGTTCTCTATCGATTACACTTTCTTCCACATCGACTGGCAACAACCCAAAAAGCCTAGCGTCTTTTCCTATCAGCAATTCCAATTCATGGCTAGTTGGATTTCTGCCAACGCACCCTGTCATGATCGCAGACTAGTTTCCACAGCAGTAAACAGTCTTAAGAGTGTTCATCACCCTTTTAACCTGCCTATTTGCTCTGCTGGCACCTGTAGCTATTAAGTGCAACTCAATCCTGTTTGTTGAACAAAACTCACGGAACTTGTTGCGTGAGTTGACTTTATAACTTTAATACAATTTACCGAGTCAAGATATAGAGTAAGGGAATAAACGCATCTATCTGAACTATGATATATTCCTATTCTAAAGTATGTCAATCTTGGAAATTGTGTGCATTTAATTTGTATTTTCCTGATGAAGACTTGGACAATTTGCAATGCAATTTAACACAAATTTTCTTACATATTTGGTCATATGCTAAAACCAATATTTCTCGTAGACCTTGTCTAAAGTGTTCTGACAACCCAAATGTATTACAGCTTCGTGTAAATGATTTTTAACGGACCACCTAAACGCTTTAGGGATTACTGGTAGGCAACAAGTCTTGCCATTACGCTGTATTTTGATATATAGTAATCCAGTTCGGACCTCATATGTTTAATCGATTTTTGCCTCCGTGTCTTCGTTATTCAATTGAGCCAACATTCTGTTTATGCCCTCATCTTGTTGCTGTTCCGCTAATAGCCAATTATCTGTTCTTGTCGCCAGATTAACGCGAACTTCTTAGTGTTAGTTCTTAACACAGTGGCTTCATCTTCTCTGAGAATCGTGGAACAAATTGTCTGAAATACGTTTCCACCCCTATAAACTGCCTTAACTGCATTTCCAATTATTTCCAAACTGTTCTCAGGTGCATTATTTTGAATGGCATTAATAATTTTGGATTCGTAAATACTAAATTTATCAGATTCAATCAACACACCGAAACCAAGCTTCAATATGCCTTGGCCATTATGTCGTGCTTTAAATAGTTATCCACCACAACATGTAACAAAATTTTTAATTAGATTGAGACATTCGGACTGTTGATAGTATTTGCAAGTGACTCTGCAAGTGGCTCTTAACTATATTGTCACCAATTCCTCTTAGGAAAACTAGAATATTAATTCTCTTGTCAGCTAACTTGTTACATAATTTTTATTTTACCAAAGAACATTCGGCTTTCGAATTAAAAAAGAGTGGAAAAGGCTCACCCAATTGAAAGAATTATCCACTTGGCTCACTTAATTTGCATACGTCAACTCGCTTTTCGATGTACTTGTTGTTGCCTTTGGGACATAAAGACGCCACATGTCCCATTTCGTCGCATTTAAAACATTTTATGTTCGAACGAATTTTCAACCCAGTCGTGTTGCTTCCGATGTAGCTTCTTCCTTTTGCGTTGTTGTACCTTCCTTCCGAGCGCGTCATTCGACGAATTTGTGGCCAACTGCATTCTTAAGTTTTTCTTTTCTGGGCCAGAATCAACTTCATTGTTACCTTTCTTGCAGTTGCTGCTGAAGCTCATTGCGCATAGCCACATTTGTCGTAAACACCTAACGCAACAAATTATTATCGATATGTGCCATATAAATCAAATCTAACAATACCGCAATCTCCTCCAAATCCTTTGCCTTCCACTTAGACAGCAACAAGGTGACAATGCGACTTCCACACTGTTCACAGCTCACTCCAGGTTTTGGACGTCCGTTCAAAACTTTCATGAGAATGGCAGCCGTCGTCTCAATCCCTACGAATCTCTGTTGGACACCTCCTTAAACTGCGGCCATTGATGCCTCTGCCTTCTCACGCTTTGCTTAACGCTATTACGAGTGCACTGCCTACAAGCGCATTATCTGCAAAGATTAAATCCACCGAGGTGCACCATGTAGACGGATCCACTCCAGCGCTGTCAGCGCAGAATTTTGGCCAGTACGTGCATCGTTTTTATTATTTCCATGAGGTTACGGTTTTGTGTTTCCAACGCAGCCACTTCTGATGTCGGCAATAGGGGAGTCTTATCCATTCTACAATATTTATTAGCTTTGTAATTTTGGTGCGCCAGCACAGCAAGTTCCGATTAGTTCAACCAGTCAAACTTCACTGAAGAGATTTTCTCAATTTTCCCTTCTTCCTCATATTCCCTAATGTCTATACACACTGGCGTTCACTACATTGACATCACTCAGCTGCAGAGGCTGCCTGTGCCTTTGAAACTTATTTGAAACTTTCTGGTTAGATGGCTCTCTTAGAGCAAAATAATATTATGTATATATATATTAATATATATATAATAACGAATCCACGGTAATTTATTAGATAAAAAAATTTAATCGTTATTGAAATAAAATTAAATTAAAATTCGTAGAGCGAAAGAATTAAATCTAATCTTAACCTTTGACTGAGACTTATTTACTTCTTTATGTGTTGATCTAAAAAGGCTCTCTTATAAATTGAGAGCTCTCTTGAGTAGATGGTTGCTATGTGGTAATGTATGTGTGTGTGTGTGTGTGTAAGTATACGTAGTCAAGTGATATACTGTGGCACATATGGTACTTCCAAAGACACTAGAATAACAAGATGCGTAACGCCATACGATTTTTTGGCACACGATTTTTTCGCCGTGGCTCTAGAGGTGGCTCCAGGCTCTCTCGAATTTTTGTTAGAGAGCGAGAGAGCGAAGAGCGCTACAGCTAACAACTGTATGTGTGCACACGTATGCTCATGCATTGTAAATGTGACAAAATATGCCCTTCACCCTAGAAGTTCTTTTACTTTAAATCTATATTATTTTTGATCAATTGGCACCATGCGAAAAATTCTTGTTTTGCATTGCCTTAACGTTATTATTGTTTGAAAATAGATTAGAAATAGCCAAATCTATGTACATATTATCACAAAAATAAATTTCAAAAATGGCTTTATGTAAGAATATTTGTCATTAGAGTATTCATCTTGAGGCGTGTGAAAAATTAATAAGGCAATGAATTTTGAGTGCTTTTTATTCTAGTGTCTTTGATATGACTTTTGCAATAAACAGTTATCATATTTTTATGAAATTTATGAAATTACAGTACTTAAAATAATTTCTATTGTACTTCCTTTAATTATTTAGTATATTTATTAAGTCATTTGACTTAATATGATGTAACATTGACATTAAAAGTGTTTAAAAAAAATATTTCGCTTTTAAAAAATTGTCAGATGAAAGACAAATTAGAATTAAACAAAAATATAAATGTGTAAACGGTAGCTAATTCGGCGATTTTAGCAAACAAAATTAAAAAGCTTTAAAATTATAATAGTCAGGGCGCGAATTTTTAAAAATTATTTTATTTTATCATATTGCTACGGAGTTGGCAAAAACTACCCTAATATGTAAAATGTAAATTCGTTTCTTCGATCAGAATTGATTTCGGCCCGAAAATCGTCTTCTAGCACAACACGCACACATACGCGTTCTCGTCTCTTGTTTTTACTCACACAAGCAAGCAAATTATATTTTTAGATTTCTTACGCTCTCAGCGGGAGTGAGCGGAAAGAGAGTAATTTTGGCCGTCACCAAAAAAGTGGCTGCATAGTACCAAACCAATGTATGGCCGTTACGCATCTTGTTATTCTAGTGTCTTTGGTACTTCCCTATTTCTATTTTGAATTTCTATTACATCATTGTTTACAATTTTTGATGGTTCTATAGGAGTGGGTGCTTGTTTCTTGAACTTGATTATAATTTTCTTAGGTATATTCTTATATTTATAATTATAATGAAACATTATTATGACAACTAAGATTATTATAATAGTGATTGTAATTATTTGAAATGTGTTATTTGTTTTATTATATGTTTCAAAAATATCTTTAGCTTGTATATAAGAAAGAGCTTCTAATTTAGTTATGTTGTTATTGACATAAACGGTTTGAGTGTAGTCTAACATTGTGTTTGATATTGAGATGTCGTCGATTTGAATAGGACAATTAAAAGCTTTTATTATGTTATCTCCCTCTAGTATTATATCTCTATTTATGCAATTTTGGTTGAGCATGGTTTTTCGTAAGTTCCAGGTTAATATTATATTACGTTCGACATAACTGATTTCAAATTTCTTGTGAGTTTTTACATATCTACATTCTGTATTGAATTGATTAAGTATGCCAGTTAAACATTTATTTGTTATCAAAGTTTTTCAGGGTGCTAAGTAAGTTTGATTATTTTGAACATAAAATTTATTTTGTACATTTTCTATTAAAATGTTTTGATCGCTGTCTGGATATGGAATTTTGTAAAAGATTGGGGTTTTACTTAATTCTTTTGGAATATGGGAAATTATAAGGATATCATTTGAATCCGTTTTTAACCAAGTTGAAGTTTTAATATGTAAAAGTTTTTCGGAATTTATAGTCGTTAAGTAATCATGTTTTAGTAATTTAGGATTAAAAATGCCGAGTCTTGTTAACTGCATTAAAAGTTCAATATCTTCTATATATTCGGTAAACTGTTGCAAGTTAAAATATTTAATCTTTGATCCCCTTTATTTTTCGCGCTTAATGAATTGATTAATTCTATACCTTTATTTACTGTTTTTATGACTTCGTTGAGTTCATTAGCTTGGACACTATTTTCGGACAAATTGTAAATTTTTAATTCTAATTCTTCTTTATCTGCTTGATCTAATGTTCCAAAAAGGTATTTATACATTGTGCCCATAAAATTAGCTAAGCCGCGTTTGCTGCGCTTTGCTATTCTTATGCTATTAATTTCTCTTTTTAATTTTTCTACTAAATATTGAACTTGGGGTACAATTTCATGTTCTTTTGATTGTATTATTAAGTTATTATAAGTTTGTTCTGTTTTTGTTATATTGACAGATATGTAATGATACTCGTAAATAGTTGGTAAGCTTATTGATCCAGTATTAAATATAAGGTAGCCATTTTTGGCTTGCATTGGGTTTACTTCAAGGCTTTGTCCTTGGGCATATCGGGTAGAACATAGTAACAAATAGTAAAGGATCATCAAGAATGTGTGTTTATGTTAAATGGTCTTGATCGTTTGGGGTTGCGCTGGAATTATTATCATATTTAGTTTCATTAATTTTCTTTTTCTTTTTATATTTTGATTTATAGTGAGTAATTTTTCTTCCTCGGTTCTTTTCTTCTTTTCTATTGTAATTTCTCCTGTTTTCCTAAATGGGTTTGTTGTCTTAGTTTTTACTAATGGTGCTTGTCTATATCTAGTATCTACTTCGAATTCGTTTCGTGATTCATTTAACTTAAGTATGTTATCTATTTTATTCTTCTGGGTATCGTATGCAGGTGTTCCTGCATACATAAAAATATCGGCTGGAGTTCTTCCAGTTGTGTTATGCTTTGTTTTATGATTGTATATATAAAGTATGGTTTCGAATTTGTTTATCTTAGTTCCTGGGTTATTTTCTGTATGAATTATCCTTAGTTTTTCATTTATTGTTTTATGAAACCTCTGAACGTCAGAAATTCCATTTTTGCTGGTTGTGTTATGTCAATTTTTACGCCTTCTGATTGTAACCAAAGCTGTAAAGCTGCGCACATAAATGCTGAATCTTTATCTGCCTTGATTTGAACTGGTTTACCCATATTGGTAAACACTAAACGTATAGCTCGCTTGGCTTTGAGCCAATCTCTGCTGTTAATTTCTATTAAAGAGGCGAATTTGGAATAAACGTCAATGCAGTATAAGGATTGATTGTGGTTGGTTAACGGATGGTTAACGGAGTATGTGTGTAATTTGTTGTTGGTTGCTTCATTGGGGAAGCACACTTCCCTCCAAGATTTTGGAACTGTGCTTGTGCCGAGAGCAAAAGTTCGCTCTCTCTTACCGTAGAGACGAACGAGAAAAACGCGTTGTTTTTGATTGAAGAGAGCCGACGCTTGTCTTGTTCACGTTGAAGTTGCTCACGAATTTTGTTTTGCATTTTAATGTCACTGATTTACTGATTTGTTCATTAGTTGATTATACATTAGTTGGAGCGCAGCACGAAACACGTCTGCACTCGCTGAATGCCGAACATCATTTAATTAGTTTTGTAAATTTCTATAGATTTTGATATTTTTTCATAATTAAATAAATAAGTAAATTTCTATAGATTTGCCAAAACAATTTCTGCCACGCCCACTCTAACGTCCTAAAATCGCTCAAAACTGCTACATCCACACTTTTGATCCATATTCGATTTTTTTTTTTCATAATTTTATTAGTAGCTTAAATTTTTACCGATTCGCCAAGAAACATTTTTACACGCCAATCCAACTCTTTTAAGTTGCCAAGCCAAAAGGCCCACAATTTGGAACAATTTTTAAATTTTTCCTCATTTCATTCCCCAATATCGATGAATATTTCGAAGTCGCATTCACACTAGGTGAGTACGATTATCTGATAGTCGGGGAACTCGACTATAGCATTCTCTCTGGTTTTTCATAATTCTATCAGTCTTGTAAATGTTTTGTAAATTTCTATCGATTTGCCAAAAAACTTTTAGACACGCCAACTCTAACGCCTACAAACAGCAAAAAACTGCCCACACTGTTGAAAAATATTTTGTGTTTTTCCCATATTTATTACATCCCATATATATTAAATTTTTGCGATGCAAGTTATCCAACCCATAAACATAGCACCCTTCCACAGTTTATTAAAAAATCAAATTCTCAATCTCGTCGGCATTTCCTTTGTCTTTGTTTTTGTCAACATTTTCAGCATAAAGCTTTTATCGAAAGTTCAGAAAGTTTCAAAGAAAAGCTTCTGGCCGAGGTTGATTGGATTAGGACTCAGAATTCGAGATCAGTCTGATAAGGGAGGATTAAAAGAACGGTTTACAAATGTATCGATAGATAAGATAAGTGTCTTGTAATAAAGTGATAAGTTGAAAAGGTTAACACCAATGTTCGAGTTACGGGGTTTGGACTGTCACCCGCTGTCCGCTCCCTCTTACGTTCTCCACTCCCTCTTACGCTCTCCCGCTCTTCACCACAGAGTCTCCGAGGAGTCTCCGCTGCGCTTGGGAGAACCCAACGCATTAGAATAAGCTTTAGTGTAAAAATAACCACGATCAATAAAACATACGCCCGGTCGCGCCCGCGCTAATTCTACAAGTCTTCGAGTGTTTTTTCGAGTGGTCTTTTTCTCAGCAAACTAGGAATTTTCCAGGACCAGCACCCCCCATCACCCCAACAACCAATAAAAATATTAAAAAATAAAAAATTATTTTTTTAAACAATTTATACCGCAAAAAGTTAATTGTCGCCCAACGTGGCATACTTAAAAGCAAGTTAAATACAAAACGGAACTCGCGCCGCCAACAACCCATATGTTTAGTTAAAAATTAAAACATCCACAACAATCCAAGGACACCTAACTACTTTGACAGTGATCGTGAATAAACTTAATTGGAAATCAATAAATGCAATAATCCAATTAAGAATTAATATAAAAGGTGGACTGAATACTTAACACTAATTACGAGAACACAATAATAAAAAATCAGAACTCAACTACAAACCCAATTAAAACAAAAAAAAAAAAAAAAAAAAAACGTATAAAAAGTAACACCAAGAAGGAAGGAAGAGCTGAGGGCAACCCCCCGCCACAGCTAGATACCAAATTGAAGGAAGACCCCAATAAGTAATAATCAAGACGACCCAATTGAAGGAAGACTCCAAAATAATTAAGACAAACCTATTGAAGGAAGAAGATGATAAGGACAACTACATAGAAGGAAGAACTCCCACGGAAAGTATCGTGAGAATCTAAATATTAAGATCAAGATACTGAGAGTACTGCAAGCTTTAAAATTAAACATTAAAATATAAATTTTAAAACAATCTGGAAGGTTTGATAAATAGTTTTGAAAATTTAAAATTAACAATGGCAATCGGAGGTTTAGTACCAACCCTTTCTGCGGGCGGGATTTCCATCGCCAGTAATCTGACAATGGAATTAATAAATAGATTAATAAATGTACAGTTGAGTGAAGTGAACAGAAAAATTGAAGGGGTAGAAGGGCAGTTAACCGCTAACAGAAATGAAGTGGAAGACTATACAAACATTTGACCGAACCATAAAATGCGAAACTACATTAGAGGTAATTAAATTCTTACCTAAGTTCACAGGTAAGGATTTAATCCAGGTAATAACACAATATGTAGGCTGGAGAGAAGCGGCAGAAACCGCAATGAGTCTATATAAAATTGAAAGTGAACAATATTTTATCGCCTTAACAATACTACGTAATAAAATCATGGGAGCAGCACACGATGCTCTAACCAACCATGGCCATGGTACCATGCATGGTACCGTTTTAAACTTTCAAGCAATTCTTTCAAGATTGGATTTTATTTATAGCGATAAAAGACCAATCCATATACTCAAATCAGAATTAAGCATCCTTAGACAGGGACGTATGACCATTACAGAATTTTACAACGAAGTAAACAAGAAAATGACTTTACTCATAAATAAAACTATAATGACTTATGGAAAGGACAACGTTATAACTAAGGAAACAAATAAAACAATTAGAAGCAATGCTCTTAGAATTTTTATTTCTGGATTAAACGGTTCAATCTCAGAAACACTCTTCTCTCCCAACCCACCAGATTTGCCAAATGCTTTGGAAAAGTGTCAGGAACTAGAGTCTAACAACTTTAATAATAATTTCCAAGGAAATAATTATAACCAATACCCAGCGCAAAAACCTATCACAAACGCACGACAGTTAAATCAGTCCGAAACACACCCTACGATTAAACGGGAATCAACGGGAACAGTCAACCAGCCAGATCAAAAAACAATGAAAGTAAAAATTATAAACGAAGGCCATTTTTTAGATCAGCACCCTACAGAGGAATGCCTCATATAACAAGGGTAGACAGAAAAACTAAAAGACAACTTAAAATATTAATAGATACAGGAGCCACCGCGTGCTATATAAAAAAGGGTATTTATGAGAATAAAAGAGAATTATCAATACACAAAAGAGTATCTACTGTTCATGGATATTCAATCATAAAATATTATCATTTGATAAATATATTTGGGGAACAACATTTATTTTATGAAATTGAGGGTCTAGAATCTGATCTATTAGTTGGATTCAATCTGTTAAGAAAGAGTATACGGGAAATAAACAGAAACTCGAATATTTTGACGAGGAAAAAACGATTTATGTTTAATTGAGGAAAAAAATATTCTTCCATTGAAAGAATATATTATCAAAAAATACTTTGAAGAGCAAAAGGTATTTAAAACCAAAACGGTTATTGCTGAAGGCAGTTTATATAGTTCGGGATCTGAAAATCCTGAGCACGCCAGCGTAGATTTATCCGCTAATAAACAATATATCAGTTTGGGATCGAAAAATCCTGAACAAGCCGACGATGTTAATTCCGTCATTTTTAAATCAAATAGTTTAGGATCCACAAATCCTGAGCACGCCGTCGTTGAGTTGTCCGACAAAGAAATAATTCATAACCTAAATATAACTTCAAATCAAATAAAAGATCTTGAAAATAAAGTTATGAATAAAATTGAAAAGGAGCATTCTAAAATAAATATGCAAATTCCTTTTCGTACCGATATTCGAGGAGAAATAAATACTGACAATGACAGGGCAATTTATAGCAAACAATATCCTTATGCTATGTCGGTCTCAGATTTCGTTAATAATGAAATTGGTAGAATGCTAAAAGAACAAATTATAAGACCAAGTAGAAGCCCATACAATTCACCAGTCTTAGTAGTGTCAAAAAAAGGTCAAAACGAAGATGGGTCCCCAAAACATCGACTAGTTATTGACTATAAAAAATTAAACGAAAGCACAATACTTGACAGATACCCAATTACTTTCATATCCAAAACATTAAATAAAACCGAACAACTCTATGCCACAAATAAAAAAGGATTGTTGGCAATAGTTTGGGCTCTTAAAAATCTCAGGAATTACTTATAGGTGTTGTTGGTACAGAAATACAAACAGACCACCAATCAATATCATTCACAATCTCAGATAAAAACCCGAACGTGGAAATGAAAAGATGGTACTCTTTCATAGAAAGTTTCACCCCGAAAATAATATATAAACCCGGAACAACTAATGTCGTAGCCGACGCATTATCTCGAATAAAAATAAATAATATCACTAACAACGATATAGAACAATCAAGCTCAGATCAAAATGTACAGCATTCTGCCGAAAGTAGTTTTGAAAATGTAATACAAGAGACCCGAAAACCGTTAAATCAGTTTCAACAACAACAGTTATTAACAAAGGGGAGGTATACAATACATGAGTCATTGAACGTTTTTGATAAGACACGACATATAATTGAATATGACACGACAGAAAACTTAATAGAAATACTGAGGGAGTATCTAAAACCAAACACACAGAGGAATGCCTCATATAACAAGGGTAGACAGAAAAACTAAAAGACAACTTAAAATATTAATAGATACAGGAGCCACCGCGTGCTATATAAAAAAGGGTATTTATGAGAATAAAAGAGAATTATCAATACACAAAAGAGTATCTACTGTTCATGGATATTCAATCATAAAATATTATCATTTGATAAATATATTTGGGGAACAACATTTATTTTATGAAATTGAGGGTCTAGAATCTGATCTATTAGTTGGATTCAATCTGTTAAGAAAGATATCGAGAAAGGAATCATGGAGTATACGGGAAATAAACAGAAACTCGAATATTTTGACGAGGAAAAAACGATTTATGTTTAATTGAGGAAAAAAATATTCTTCCGTTGCACTATGGTCCAGAATTCGTTTTTTTTGGCATAAAGTCTAAATTTTTATGTCAATATATCGTCCTCTAGCAATTATTTTCTAATAGAAAATTGATCATATAAATAAAAACCAAAAACAAAATTGACCGAAAGCTTCACTAAATCGTTTTATGAGCTTTTAAAGTTGAAGTTTTAAACAGCTGATTGAGAGAATGCAATTCCCGCCAAATTATTTGTTCACTTTTGCACGTTGTACGATCGTTAATACGCATCCAAAAATTATAGTAAAATATGGAAAATAAATGTCAAGGTATGATGTTTTTAACGTATATATGTAATATATGTGTAGTTGTACTGTTTTTATGTTGTGTGACATCCAATTTATGTGTATTTTAACAGAAAATTCTAACGTGTCCCCTGTGTTTCGTGGAGTATAACTAACAATTTCTGACAAAAGTTAAAAACGTCAGTTTGTACCTTTAACTATTGTCTTTCACGGTAAAGTAATATCTTTTGCCCATTTTTGCTCGTTTTCTTAAAAATTTGATTTTATATAGGCAAGTTCGAGTTCTCACATAGCGACCTCCTGGACATTTGGAGGCGTAACAATAGACAAATAAGTTATGTTTCAGATTACGTTTATTCCGCAATCAACAACAATAATCAGGAATCGAAAAAGACAGAAGAGATTGACAAAAAAATAGTAAATTTTGAATTATTTATTAAAAAAAAACTGCCCGAGTGTAACAGACAACTAGACCGATTTATTTCCAAACATACCAAGTGGATGGCGTCTAAGATAACAATTATTGTTAGTGATTTTGAAAACTCGAATATACCCCAGCAAATGGGACGCCGAAACTTATCTTACCAAAATGCAGGAGAAAGATTAAAAAGGAAACTGGCATCGAATCTGGCAAGTGAAAGTGACCACGACACAAGTCTTTTGATTCATGCAGCAACTGTTTCTGCTAGAAAAGAATGCAAGAGGGACGATGCCTTTGTTCTTAAAGAAACTTTAAAAACACCAGAATTTCCAAGCGAATCGAGGATGCAAATTCAATGCCAAAAACCAACTCCTCTTTCACCAGATGAAGCTCTAGCTTATCTCCTGGAAAACACGCTGACAAAACAGCAATATATAAGCACCAGGCTTTTAAATAAAAGCCATAACAGCGATATACTATTATCAACAATATGTTTAAAAGAAAGAGAGAGAAAAAATAGGAAAAAACCACTTCCGAAGGCAGTAATAAGTCTTTTGGAAATACAGTCTAGTCTTAAACCTGATCCATCAGACAAAATATTGGACTCACATTCTGATTCTGATTCGAGTTCAGATTCGGAAAATTATAATGTTGAGCTAGAAGAAGAAGAGGGCGATTATTTTTAAAACAATAATGTACACACTTTTATTAAAAAAAAAAAAAAATGAAATTTCGTTGACTCCTGAGTCATACCAGTA
Source organism: Drosophila melanogaster (assembly GCF_000001215.4). Lineage (NCBI taxonomy): Eukaryota > Metazoa > Arthropoda > Insecta > Diptera > Drosophilidae > Drosophila > Drosophila melanogaster. The sequence continues at coordinate 5,699 of NW_007931076.1, read as the reverse complement.
GTTAATATGGGAGGCAAGAGAGGGCGTGGTCGCACAGACTTCAAATTTTGTGTGCAAACTATTTGTGGTTTAAAAACAAAATGTACAAAGTTTCAAGTCTGTAGCTCAATTTTTAGACTTAATGCCAAAAAAAATCGAATTCTGGACCACAGTGCATTGAAAGAATATATTATCAAAAAATACTTTGAAGAGCAAAAGGTATTTAAAACCAAAACGGTTATTGCTGAAGGCAGTTTATATAGTTCGGGATCTGAAAATCATGAGCACGCCGACGTTGAATTATCCGTCATTAATAAAACTAATAGTTCGGGATCTGAAAATCCAGAGCACGCCAGCGTAGATTTATCCGCTAATAAACAATATATCAGTTTGGGATCGAAAAATCCTGAACAAGCCGACGATGTTAATTCCGTCATTTTTAAATCAAATAGTTTAGGATCCACAAATCCTGAGCACGCCGTCGTTGAGTTGTCCGACAAAGAAATAATTCATATCCTAAATATAACTTCAAATCAAATAAAAGATCTTGAAAATAAACTTATGAATAAAATTGAAAAGGAGCATTCTAAAATAAATATGCAAATTCCTTTTCGTACCGATATTCGAGGAGAAATAAATACTGACAATGACAGGGCAATTTATAGCAAACAATATCCTTATGCTATGTCGGTCTCAGATTTCGTTAATAATGAAATTGGTAGAATGCTAAAAGAACAAATTATAAGACCAAGTAGAAGCCCATACAATTCACCAGTCTTAGTAGTGTCAAAAATAGGTCAAAACGAAGATGGGTCCCCAAAACATCGACTAGTTATTGACTATAAAAAATTAAACGAAAGCACGATACTTGACAGATACCCAATTACTTTCATATCCAAAACATTAAATAAAACCGAACAACTCTATGCCACAAATAAAAAAGGATTGTTGGCAATAGTTTGGGCTCTTAAAAATCTCAGGAATTACTTATATGGTGTTATTGGTATAGAAATACAAACAGACCACCAATCAATATCATTCACAATCTTAGATAAAAACCCGAACGTGGAAATGAAAATGGTAGTCTTTCATAGAAAGTTTCACCCCGAAAATAATATATAAACCCGGAACAACTAATGTCGTAGCCGACGCATTATCTCGAATAAAAATAAATAATATCACTAACAACGATATAGAACAATCAAGCTCAGATCAAAATGTACAGCATTCTGCCGAAAGTAGTTTTGAAAATGTAATACAAGAGACCCGAAAACCGTTAAATCAGTTTCAACAACAACTGTTATTAACAAAGGGGAGGTATACAATACATGAGTCATTGAACGTTTTTGATAAGACACGACATATAATTGAATATGACACGACAGAAAACTTAATAGAAATACTGAGGGAGTATCTAAAACCAAACATACAGAGGAATGCCTCAAATAACAAGGGTAGACAGAAAAACTAAAAGACAATTTAAAATATTAATAGATGCAGGAGCCACCGCGTGCTATATAAAAAAGGGTATTTATGAGAATAAAAGAGAATTATCAATACACAAAAGAGTATCTACTGTTCATGGATATTCAATCATAAAATATTATCATTTGATAAATATATTTGGGGAACAACATTTATTTTATGAAATTGAATCTGATCTATTAGTTGGATTCAATCTGTTAAGAAAGATTGGAGCTAAATTAGATATCGAGAAAGGAATCATGGAGTATAAAGGAAATAAAGAGAAACTCGAATATTTTGACGAGGAAAAAACGATTTATGTTTAATTGAGGAAAAAAATATTCTTCCATTGAAAGAATATATTATCAAAAAATACTTTGAAGAGCAAGAGGTATTTAAAACCAAAACGGTTATTGCTGAAGGCAGTTTATATAGTTCGGGATCTGAAAATTCTGAGCACGCCGACGTTGAATTATCCGTCATTAATAAAACTAATAGTTCGGGATCTGAAATTCCAGATCCGCCAGCGTAGATTTATCCGCTAATAAACAATATATCAGTTTGGGATCGAAAAATCCTGAACAAGCCGACGATGTTAATTCCGTCATTTTTAAATCAAATAGTTTAGGATCCACAAATCCTGAGCACGCCGTCGTTGAGTTGTCCGACAAAGAAATAATTCATATCCTAAATATAACTTCAAATCAAATAAAAGATCTTGAAAATAAACTTATGAATAAAATTGAAAAGGAGCATTCTAAAATAAATATGCAAATTCCTTTTCGTACCGATATTCGAGGAGAAATAAATACTGACAATGACAGGGCAATTTATAGCAAACAATATCCTTATGCTATGTCGGTCTCAGATTTCGTTAATAATGAAATTGGTAGAATGCTAAAAGAACAAATTATAAGACCAAGTAGAAGCCCATACAATTCACCAGTCTTAGTAGTGTCAAAAATAGGTCAAAACGAAGATGGGTCCCCAAAACATCGACTAGTTATTGACTATAAAAAATTAAACGAAAGCACAATACCTGACAGATACCCGATGAAAGATCCGTCTGTAATATTATCTAACTTAGGGAAGTCAAAATATTTCTCAACAATTGATCTGGAATCAGGATTCGACCAAATTTTAATGAAAAATTCAGATATTGAAAAGACCGCTTTCTCTATAAATAACGGAAAATTCGAATTCTTACGAATGCTATTGGGTTAACAAACGCCCCTAGAATATTTCAAAGAGCAATGGATGACATATTAAGAGAACAAGTCGGAAAAACTTGTCATGTTTATATGGATGATATAATAATCTTTTCTAATACAATTGAACAACATTACACTGATTTAATTCAAATAATTATAATTTTACAAAAAGCACATATGAAAATTTCTCTAGAAAAATCTAAATTCTTTAAATTAGAAACAGAATTTCTGGGTTATTTTGTTTCTCACAATGTAATTAAAACAGATCCTGAGAAAATTTCCACAATTATGAAGTTTCCGATTCCACAAAACATTAGAGAGCTTCGAAGTTTTCTAGGCCTCACCGGCTACTACCGTAAATTTGTCCGAAATTATGCAAAAATTGCCAAACTGGAAAAATTTCTAGGAGAATGTCTACAAAAATTACAATACAGTTAGATGACCCAGCTGTTAAAGCTTTTAACGAACTTAAAGATAAAGATAATTTAATAGCACAAGTGGAATTAGTTCAACCTGATTATAATAAAAAATTCACTTTAACGACAGGCGCATCAGATATATCTATCGGAGCAGTATTATCACAAGATAATAAACCAATTACTTTCATATCCAAAACATTAAATAAAACCGAACAACTCTATGCCACAAATAAAAAAGGATTGTTGGCAATAGTTTGGGCTCTTAAAAATCTCAGGAATTACTTATAGGTGTTGTTGGTACAGAAATACAAACAGACCACCAATCAATATCATTCACAATCTCAGATAAAAACCCGAACGTGGAAATGAAAAGATGGTACTCTTTCATAGAAAGTTTCACCCCGAAAATAATATATAAACCCGGAACAACTAATGTCGTAGCCGACGCATTATCTCGAATAAAAATAAATAATATCACTAACAACGATATAGAACAATCAAGCTCAGATCAAAATGTACAGCATTCTGCCGAAAGTAGTTTTGAAAATGTAATACAAGAGACCCGAAAACCGTTAAATCAGTTTCAACAACAACAGTTATTAACAAATGGGAGGTATACAATACATGAGTCATTGAACGTTTTTGATAAGACACGACATATAATTGAATATGACACGACAGAAAACTTAATAGAAATACTGAGGGAGTATCTAAAACCAAACACACAGAGGAATGCCTCATATAACAAGGGTAGACAGAAAAACTAAAAGACAACTTAAAATATTAATAGATACAGGAGCCACCGCGTGCTATATAAAAAAGGGTATTTATGAGAATAAAAGAGAATTATCAATACACAAAAGAGTATCTACTGTTCATGGATATTCAATCATAAAATATTATCATTTGATAAATATATTTGGGGAACAACATTTATTTTATGAAATTGAGGGTCTAGAATCTGATCTATTAGTTGGATTCAATCTGTTAAGAAAGAGTATACGGGAAATAAACAGAAACTCGAATATTTTGACGAGGAAAAAACGATTTATGTTTAATTGAGGAAAAAAATATTCTTCCATTGAAAGAATATATTATCAAAAAATACTTTGAAGAGCAAAAGGTATTTAAAACCAAAACGGTTATTGCTGAAGGCAGTTTATATAGTTCGGGATCTGAAAATCCTGAGCACGCCGACGTTGAATTATCCGTCATTAATAAAACTAATAGTTCGGGATCTGAAAATCCAGAGCACGCCAGCGTAGATTTATCCGCTAATAAACAATATATCAGTTTGGGATCGAAAATTCCTGAACAAGCCGACGATGTTAATTCCGTCATTTTTAAATCAAATAGTTTAGGATCCACGAATCCTGAGCACGCCGTCGTTGAGTTGTCCGACAAAGAAATAATTCATAACCTAAATATAACTTCAAATCAAATAAAAGATCTTGAAAATAAAGTTATGAATAAAATTGAAAAGGAGCATTCTAAAATAAATATGCAAATTCCTTTTCGTACCGATATTCGAGGAGAAATAAATACTGACAATGACAGGGCAATTTATAGCAAACAATATCCTTATGCTATGTCGGTCTCAGATTTCGTTAATAATGAAATTGGTAGAATGCTAAAAGAACAAATTATAAGACCAAGTAGAAGCCCATACAATTCACCAGTCTTAGTAGTGTCAAAAAAAGGTCAAAACGAAGATGGGTCCCCAAAACATCGACTAGTTATTGACTATAAAAAATTAAACGAAAGCACAATACCTGACAGATACCCGATGCAAGATCCGTCTGTAATATTATCTAACTTAGGGAAGTCAAAATATTTCTCAACAATTGATCTGGAATCAGGATTCCACCAAATTTTAATGAAAAATTCAGATATTGAAAAGACCGCTTTCTCTATAAATAACGGAAAATTCGAATTCTTACGAATGCTATTGGGTTAACAAACGCCCCTAGAATATTTCAAAGAGCAATGGATGACATATTGAGAGAACAAGTCGGAAAAACTTGTCATGTTTATATGGATGATATAATAATCTTTTGTAATACAATTGAACAACATTACACTGATTTAATTCAAATAATTAATATTTTACAAAAAGCACATATGAAAATTTCTCTAGAAAAATCTAAATTCTTTAAATTAGAAACAGCATTTCTTGGTTATTTTGTTTCTCACAATGTAATTAAAACAGATCCTGAGAAAATTTCCACAATTATGAAGTTTCCGATTCCACAAAACATTAGAGAGCTTCGAAGTTTTCTAGGCCTCACCGGCTACTACCGTAAATTTGTCCGAAATTATGCAAAAATTGCCAAACTGGAAAAATTTCTAGGAGAATGTCTACAAAAATTACAATACAGTTAGATGACCCAGCTGTTAAAGCTTTTAACGAACTTAAAGATAAAGATAATTTAATAGCACAAGTGGAATTAGTTCAACCTGATTATAATAAGAAATTCATTTTAACAACAGGCGCATCAGATATATCTATCGGAGCACTATTATTACAAGATAATAAACCAATTACTTTCATATCCAAAACATTAAATAAAACCGAACAACTCTATGCCACAAATAAAAAAGGATTGTTGGCAATAGTTTGGGCTCT
>NW_007931075.1:0-13157 GCF_000001215.4 Drosophila melanogaster | reverse complement strand
GATCATTTCCGGTGTTATAAGGTCGCAGCCGGGGGATTTTTTCGGTCTGAGATTGTCTTTGATTATTTTAGTTATTTCTTTAGGACGAAACACAATTGGGGTGTGTTGCTGATGGCGGTTTACGGGATAGGACGGTAGCGCGAATGTGCTAGTAGCCTGGTTTGGCGTGAACACATTTTGTAGGTGAGCGGCAAATGTGGTGGCTCTGTCTTCATCACTACGGGCCCAGCCACCTGAGGAATTCCTTATCGGCAAAACGGTTTCAGTCGGTGGGCGAAGAGTTGAGTGGGCTCGCCACAGTGACTTTTGTTTTGTGCCTGTTGGTGTGAGTTGCTCTATGTATCGGCGCTGATCGTCGTCCTCTTCTTGTTTCAGAGCGTTGGCCAGTTTCCGTGTGGCTGCTTTTAGCTTTTGTTTTGCAGTTGGCGATCTGGAAGATTGCCATTCTCTGCGTAAGCGACGTTTTACGTGGACGAGTTGCTCGATTTGTATGTTGGTCTTTTTTGAATTAATTGTATTATTTGTTATTTTGGGTGTTGCAGTAAGAGCTGCTGCAGGAAGGATGGATTGCAATGCACTCGTGCAGCTCTCTATATCAGATTCAGTATTGAGTTTTGGGCTTAGCTCAATATGTGAACTTATATATTTTTTATACCTGAGCCAGTTTGTTTTGCTAGAGGTCAATCTGATTGGTGGTTTCACGTTTTCTGCGTACCGGCGGAGGTGAATTAGTACAGGCGAGTGATCAGATGACAGATCCGGCAGACATTCAGCTTTAACCAAACTGCTGGAAATATTTTTCGTAACTGCGAAGTCGATCAGGTCTGGCAGCTTATTGAGGTCTGATGGCCAGTATGTAGGACTCCCGGGGGAAACATGGTCAAGTTTATTAGTGGCTTTTATTATAGTCTTATAAAGCTGTTTTCCTTTTGGGTTCACAAGTCGCGATCCCCAGTGAGTATGTTTAGCGTTGTAGTCGCCTGCTGCAATGAAGTGTGGCCCTAGTGCTTGGAAGAAATCCAGGAATTGAGCTTCTAATACTGTGAAACGGGGGGGGGGGGGGCAGTATACGGTAAGGAGAGTGTTGTCATCCAGCTGAATGTTGATAGATGTGGCCTGAAGATGATTTTCCGCAAATTCTTTGTAAAAGTAGTGCTTCATACGGTTCCTTATGAGTATGGCGGTGCCACCGTGTGCTTTTCCGTCGGGATGATTTGTACCGTAGAAATGGTAGTCTCTTATTTGAAAATTGTATTTGCTTGTGAGATGAGTTTCCGAAAGAAGCATTACGTCGATATGCTTCTCATGTAGGAATTGAGCTAGCTCAAGTTTGCGCTGTGAAACGCCATTGGCGTTCCACGTAGCTATGCGTAAGGTAGCCATTATTTATTTGATTGTTGGGCTACAAGCATTTGTATCAAAAGGTTTTGATTACGCATCATGTCTTGAATGGTGGTCTTCATAAATGTCATAAATTCCATCATGCTCTGTTGTAAGGCTTGCATCATAGCTTCAGTTTTTGTTTCCTGCTGCGCAGCTGGGTGATAGTTTTGTTGTGTGTCTAATTTTGTGTGCACTTCATGTGGAGTTCGGGAGTTTTGGGTTGGAGGCGTCATACCTGAATTTAAAACGTTAGCAAATGTTGTCTTGTTAGTGTTGGATGTAGGCCAGGGAGCGAAACTTGCTGCTTTCGAGAAAATTACTTCAGGATTTGTCTCTGATGGTATCAGGGTAGCTGTTCCTTGGTGTGCCCGCGCCGTGTTCATTCTTTTGTGAAGACGGATTTTCAGCTCTTTGTAGATTGGACAGCCTCTGTAGTTTGCTGTGTGATTGCCCCCACAGTTATTGCATTTTTTCTCGCATGCATTTTCTTTGTTAATTTGACACTGTTTGGAGTCGTGGAGATCTCCACAGACTACGCACACCGGGCGAAGTGTACAATATGACCTCGTGTGGCCATACTCTTGGCAGTTTGTACATTGTACAGGAGCGTTGCGTTTGTGCGGCTCTTCTACCGTGATCCTACGGTGCAGAAGGAGCTGGAGTTTGTAAATTGGGTGAACCTCGTTTTTTCTAGGAGGCTTGTTTTCTGGTTCAAGCTCAATCTTGAAGAGTGGTTGATATTGAACACGTTTTTGGCGTAAAATCCCTTTTCCTTTAGCGCCTCAGTTATCTCTTCGGGCGTAACATCAGACTCAATGCCCTTCAGGACTACTTGCAGGCCCTTGCTGCTTTTAAACTGGTAGGTGTAGAAGCCTATTTTTTGTGCAGTAAAATAGTTTGTGACTTTTCTGTAGTCGTCCTCCGTTTTCGTCTGAAGTTTGATTTCGTTGATAGTACCTCTTACGAGGGGAATTATATGAAAGCTATCTTTCCCAATAAGGCCAATCAAAGTATTTACAAGACGGCTTGTGCTCTTCTCGCGGATGTATATTGGCGGAGGCTTTGTTTTCTTCGGTTCGATATCAACGGATCCCAGCGGCACGTCCTCAGCGGTATCTACCAGCAAGGCAAATCTGTTGGTATTTGCAGGGGCTACATTTTTGATCAAGGTAGAGTTGTCGCGTGTATTTTTCGGCTTGTTTCCCAAATCTGAATTTTCCGGGCTGAGCTTTCGCTTTATTGTAATGTAGCGGTCCATTCCAGTCTGCCAGGTCGACCCAGCTTTTTTGTTTACGTTTTCGTTTTGTTTTGCTGGCAGTGCAGCAGTACCGTTTATTGCTAGCGGTTTTGCTTTCGCTGACTTAGTCAGACCGTGAGCGGGTGCAGCCGATGACGAGGCAGAGCGGGCTGCCGGTCCCTCTCCAGCTGTTGATGTTGGAGGTAGCGGGGCTTCTGTCGGAGCCAATAGAGCGGGAGAGCAGGAGCGCGCTCTTTCTTGATTTGTTGGTAGAAGAAGGTTTCCTGGGCTATGGGTTATTGACCGCTCGATGTCTGCGTTTGGGATTGTCGGTGAGACGTAGGAGAAGTACGCGTTGTTGCGCTGAATTGAGAGCCGGCGTTCATCATGCTCGCGCTGACGCTGAGCGCGAGTGTCGTTCTGACTCATAGTTTTATTATTTAAGATAACAAATCACTATGTATTTAAGCGATCTTGCATCGCATAGAGCGTCTCTTTCGCTTTCGGATTTTTTATTTAGTTTATTTTATTTGGCGTTCACTTCACTCAAAACAACCGATTTTGTGCGGAGCACGATAAAAACGTCTTCACACGTCGGCGACCGAAAAAGATAACCAACTCAACAACTCAATTAAGCCAAACTGAACAAAATGATTTTGACGAACTTAAACAAATGATGAAACAACTAATAGCCCAAATGACAAATATGATGAACATTTTTACGCTTTATTATTTAAACTTGCCAAATAAACATCTAACAATATGGAATGGTAACGGACTTTCACGCCATTTACTTGAACTAAAAAAATTCTTAAATGAAAAGCAAATTGACGTCATGCTCATTTTTGAAACACACTCAACTGAGAAAACTATATAGGTATACCTAACTGTAATATTTTTCTACTAATCACCCGGACGGTAAGGCCATGGTGGAACTGCAGTAATAATTAAAAGAAGCATCAAGTGCATAGATCTTGATTGATTCAAACTATATCGACCTCAGACACAACGGGTCCAATAAATATATCTGCAATTTATTGCCCACCTAAATTTAATAATACAAAAGACCAATACCTCGATTTTTTAAATCACTGGGAAATCGGTACTTGGCAGGAGGTGACTATAATGCCAAACACATAACTTGGGGGTCCAGACTTACCACAGCAAAGGGACGTCAACTGTATGAAGCAGTAAGAAACAATAATAGCCGTGCTCTAAGCACAGGAGAGCCGACTTATTGGCCAACTGACACCAATAAACAACCGGATTTACTTGACTTCTGCATTACAAGAAATATAACATGCGAGAACCTAACAACAAAATCATCTTTTCCGACCATTCCCCAATAAATATTACAATACATGGTGGGCTAGAAGAAAACAACAATGACTCCCCTTTATTTAACCACAAAACAAATTGGAACATGTATATATATATATATGATTCCCTGTGGAAAGCGACCAAAAAATTGACGAACTCAACTATACACAAGCCACCTATAAAATAAAACAACAACACATGGGTGAGATCAAACACAGAAAAGCAGACACTCTTGCTGAACACTTTAAAACATCATTTGCCAATGACGTAGACAACGACAATACTAAGCTTCCAACACAAATCACCAACTTAAATTGTGCAATTGAAACTATAACAAAGGCAGAAATTAAATTTCAAATAAGACAAATTAAAAACAAGAAAGCCCCCGGATATGATTTAATCGGAGGAAAAATTCTTAAAGAACTACCGGACGCTACAATCACCGATATTAGAAACTTGTTTAACGGAATCCTTCGATTGCAGTACTTTCCCATAATATTACTTCACATAATAATTTCCAATACTGCACGCTCGTACAGACCAATCAGCTTATTACCTGTCCTCTCAAAAGTATTTCAAAAAGCCCTATTTAATAGAATCGAGCCAACCCTAGAACAAAAAAAAATATAATACCTTCTCACCAATTCGGCTTTTGGAAGCAGCACTCGACTGTCCAACAGGTTCATCGAGTAATTAACAAAATAACGGACGATTTTGACAAAAAGAAGTTTTGCTATGCTGTGTACTTGGACATTGCTTAAGTATTTGACAAAGTATGGCACAAAGGACTGCTTATGCAGTAAACTAAGAAATATACTACCATATAACCTATATACCACTTTAAAGCTATATAACGGACAGATATTTCTATATTAAATACGACAATGAATGATCAGATATTATTATTATTATTGTATTATGTATTATGCCAGTCTCAGCGGGTGTCCCCCAAGGTAGTGTGCTTGGGCCCATTATATATCTGATTTATACCTCCGATATTCCAGCGCCAACTACCCCTAGATCAATGATTGCGACGTTCGCAGAGGATACTGTGTTAACTAGAATTACATAATAAAAAAGCAATATACAAGGCGATAATGAAACCCATATGGACGTATGGAATAGAACTCTGGGGAACTGCCAGTAAATACCACTTACAGCTAATTCAGCGAACGCAATCGGAAATGCTCATAATAATCACAAAAGCCGAATGGTACATTAGAAACGGGACACATGACTTTTCTGTAGTCGTCCTCCGTTTTCGTCTGAAGTTTGATTTCGTTGATAGTACCTCTTACGAGGGGAATTATATGAAAGCTATCTTTCCCAATAAGGCCAATCAAAGTATTTACAAGACGGCTTGTGCTCTTCTCGCGGATGTATATTGGCGGAGGCTTTGTTTTCTTCGGTTCGATATCAACGGATCCCAGCGGCACGTCCTCAGCGGTATCTACCAGCAAGGCAAATCTGTTGGTATTTGCAGGGGCTACATTTTTGATCAAGGTAGAGTTGTCGCGTGTATTTTTCGGCTTGTTTCCCAAATCTGAATTTTCCGGGCTGAGCTTTCGCTTTATTGTAATGTAGCGGTCCATTCCAGTCTGCCAGGTCGACCCAGCTTTTTTGTTTACGTTTTCGTTTTGTTTTGCTGGCAGTGCAGCAGTACCGTTTATTGCAAGCGGTTTTGCTTTCGCTGACTTAGTCAGACCGTGAGCGGGTGCAGCCGATGACGAGGCAGAGCGGGCTGCCGGTCCCTCTCCAGCTGTTGATGTTGGAGGTAGCGGGGCTTCTGTCGGAGCCAATAGAGCGGGAGAGCAGGAGCGCGCTCTTTCTTGATTTGTTGGTAGAAGAAGGTTTCCTGGGCTATGGGTTATTGACCGCTCGATGTCTGCGTTTGGGATTGTCGGTGAGACGTAGGAGAAGTACGCGTTGTTGCGCTGAATTGAGAGCCGGCGTTCATCATGCTCGCGCTGACGCTGAGCGCGAGTGTCGTTCTGACTCATAGTTTTATTATTTAAGATAACAAATCACTATGTATTTAAGCGATCTTGCATCGCATAGAGCGTCTCTTTCGCTTTCGGATTTTTTATTTAGTTTATTTTATTTGGCGTTCACTTCACTCAAAACAACCGATTTTGTGCGGAGCACGATAAAAACGTCTTCACACGTCGGCGACCGAAAAAGATAACCAACTCAACAACTCAATTAAGCCAAACTGAACAAAATGATTTTGACGAACTTAAACAAATGATGAAACAACTAATAGCCCAAATGACAAATATGATGAACATTTTTACGCTTTATTATTTAAACTTGCCAAATAAACATCTAACAATATGGAATGGTAACGGACTTTCACGCCATTTACTTGAACTAAAAAAATTCTTAAATGAAAAGCAAATTGACGTCATGCTCATTTTTGAAACACACTCAACTGAGAAAACTATATAGGTATACCTAACTGTAATATTTTTCTACTAATCACCCGGACGGTAAGGCCATGGTGGAACTGCAGTAATAATTAAAAGAAGCATCAAGTGCATAGATCTTGATTGATTCAAACTATATCGACCTCAGACACAACGGGTCCAATAAATATATCTGCAATTTATTGCCCACCTAAATTTAATAATACAAAAGACCAATACCTCGATTTTTTAAATCACTGGGAAATCGGTACTTGGCAGGAGGTGACTATAATGCCAAACACATAACTTGGGGGTCCAGACTTACCACAGCAAAGGGACGTCAACTGTATGAAGCAGTAAGAAACAATAATAGCCGTGCTCTAAGCACAGGAGAGCCGACTTATTGGCCAACTGACACCAATAAACAACCGGATTTACTTGACTTCTGCATTACAAGAAATATAACATGCGAGAACCTAACAACAAAATCATCTTTTCCGACCATTCCCCAATAAATATTACAATACATGGTGGGCTAGAAGAAAACAACAATGACTCCCCTTTATTTAACCACAAAACAAATTGGAACATGTATATATATATATATGATTCCCTGTGGAAAGCGACCAAAAAATTGACGAACTCAACTATACACAAGCCACCTATAAAATAAAACAACAACACATGGGTGAGATCAAACACAGAAAAGCAGACACTCTTGCTGAACACTTTAAAACATCATTTGCCAATGACGTAGACAACGACAATACTAAGCTTCCAACACAAATCACCAACTTAAATTGTGCAATTGAAACTATAACAAAGGCAGAAATTAAATTTCAAATAAGACAAATTAAAAACAAGAAAGCCCCCGGATATGATTTAATCGGAGGAAAAATTCTTAAAGAACTACCGGACGCTACAATCACCGATATTAGAAACTTGTTTAACGGAATCCTTCGATTGCAGTACTTTCCCATAATATTACTTCACATAATAATTTCCAATACTGCACGCTCGTACAGACCAATCAGCTTATTACCTGTCCTCTCAAAAGTATTTCAAAAAGCCCTATTTAATAGAATCGAGCCAACCCTAGAACAAAAAAAATATAATACCTTCTCACCAATTCGGCTTTTGGAACATTAGAAATATGCACAATGATTTAAACATAGAAACAGTCAACGAAACTATTAAAAAACAGCAAAAAACACACAAAAAACTACTTAGCCACCAAAACTCAAACTTGAGACAAATACCGATGACAAAGTTGGATCCAAGAAGATTAAAACGCAGAACTCCAACAGAATTCAACTATTAAATTATTAGCGTGTCCTTGCACTGTCTTTTTCACATCCCAAAATATAAAAAGTTAAAACAAGTATAGTGGCTTGAGAACTATGTTGACATCAGAGTGTTATTTGTAGACTAAGCGCCTCATGAAATGCATGTGGGCATAAGTTTTTTTGCCGATTGCCTTTGTTTCGTTCGTTCTCGGCCATCGATCAGTGTAACACAATCCGTCCTCAACACAATCCGTCCTCTCCTCTCCTCTCCTCTCCACTCCTCTCCACTACTCTCCTCTCCACTCCTCACGTCTCCTCTCCACTCCTCTCCAATCCTCTCCACTCCTCTCCACTGTAATAATTGTAATGCATTTTTGTGTTCTTTATATTACTTTTATTGAAATAGAGATTCAGTATGATATCAGTAAAATTGTAACTTCTGTTAAGACTCATTAATATTCAATTAGGACATGTTGAAGGCTCTTTGACGACTCCTTTACGACTGCCTTGTACTTGGTCTAGAAGAGTCCAAGCTAGCCAAATGCAATCCGTCTGCGCCGGCAGAGAGGCCGTCGGCAGAGACGTTGCTTTGCTCTTATGTACTTAACTTTGGCAGCGAGAGCGCCGCTGTCTAAGAGAGTCATGTGGACATAAAGATCGAGCAGTCGCGCATGCTAATTATGCTGACTTTGCACTTTTGGTTTGAATAGCATTTTTGTGTGGTCAGATTGCTGAGCACTCAAGATATGCCTGGGAACTGAAAAGTTTTACATAAACATTGTTGCAAAAGTGCTACAATGTGATTGTTCCCAATGTTTTGATTTGATACAGTGCTTATTCGATATGTGTGCACATTACATCTCCCTCCTTTTGGAAAATAACGTAATTTTATGAAGTTATTTTATAATTAAAAATTTTATATATATATTTTTTTTTTTTTTTTTTTTTTAAATTTTTAGTTTATAATCGTTCAACCATCAAAGATGATAAAAGAAAAATGTTTTCTTACATTCAATGCACTTATGTGGGGTTAACTCTTTTCTCTATATATATTTTTTTTTTTTTTTGCTGGTGGCCACCATATTATTTAATTTTTTTTTTTTTTTTAGAACTAAACAATTTTAACCTATCCTTATGTACCGTTTGTGGTTTTTTCTTATCATTTGATATTACTATATTATCCCTTTCTTCAATCTTTACTACCGTATATGGTCCAGTATATTTGAAATCTAATTTATGTCCGGTTTCGTTTTTTAATAACACCTTATCTCCTATTGATATACTTATATCGTTTAATTTTAAGTCATATAATTCTTTATTCTTTTTCTTCTGTTCTTCGAGCATAATTCTTGCTCTGTTATATGCTACTTCTAACCTATATTTACTTTCTTTAGCATAGTCTTCTATATTATAAATGGGTTCTATTCTATCCGTGCTATTAAAATGCTTTGGTAAATTGCATGTTTTACCGAAAATCAACTCATATGGACAATAATTATGTGCCATAGATGGTGTAGTATTAAAACAAAATTCGAAATATTTTATCCATACGTCCCAGTCAGTTTTATCAACCGATATGTATGACCGGATGTATTCGTTAAAAGTTCTATGACTTCTTTCCACTGTTCCTACCGTCTGATGATGGTGTGCTGAAGAAGTTATATTTTCTACTTTCAGGTATTTGCATAAGTCTTTGATAATTGAATTTCTGTATTCAGTTCCCATGTCCGAAATGAACGTCTTCATTGGACCGAACTTTAGTACAAAGGATTCAAATATTGCTTTCGCTACTGTATTTGCGCTTTTATTTGCGATTGGAATGGTTACCAAATATTTTGTCAGGTCGCATATAAGTGTAACAGCATATTCATTACCGTTTTCTGACTTTGGTAGTGGACCTATCGTATCCACTATGACTCTGTCAAATGCGCTTATTGGTGTCTCTGTAATTGATAAAGGAGTTTTTGTGTGTTTCATAATTTTAGCTTTTTGGCATTTTGGACATTTCCGTATGTACTCTGTTATTTCCCGAGTCATACCTTTCCAAAAGTAATGTCTTTTAATCCTGGCCAGGGTTTTTGTAATGCCTGCGTGTCCTCCTTGTGTTGGATCGTCGTGGTGTGTAGACAGGATTGCTTCTTTTTCTTTCTTTGTATTCACTAAGGTCACCGGGTTGAGTAGCGCTACTCTTAATAGTTTTAATATTTTATTGCCCATTTTCTTAAATGTATCTATTGAAATGTTATCAAAGATATTTTCCCACGGTGCCATTTTAAGTTGATTGATATTATGCATACCGGCCTGCTTTTCAAGCCTGTGGAAAAATTGACCTAAGTCGAGAGTTCCATTAATATACAAATCTTCAACGTTGTATCTTGCAGTAATTTTTTTTCCATGTTTAAAAAAACATATCATATTATTTACATGCAATGTCACTACTTTGCGTACTTCGTCATTATTAATGACTCCGTATACTTTGGGCTTAGAAGCTTCTTGAGTAGTTTGCTTAGGCAATTCTACTTTATCATTTTTATTTCCTTTTCCTGCGCAGGATTCCTGTCTACTTTGATTTCTTGTAGTGACTTTAAGTACTTGTTTGGATATATTTTTTAGTTGGTCGATGGTTATTCTGGATAACGCATCTGCTACGTAATTGTCTTTTCCCTTAAGATATTCCACAGTAAATTCATATTCTTCTAAATCAAGCCTCATTCTGGTCAGTTTTGAGCTTGGATTAACCATCGAGAACAAGTATGTTAACGGTCTGTGATCTGTTTTGACGGTGAAGTGTCTACCATATATATATGGTTTGAAATGATTTATCGCCCAATGTATTGCTGACAACTCTTGCTCTGTTGTTGACTTGTTGCTCTCACCCTTAGTGAAGCTACGGGATGCATAAGCTACTGGCAAATGGATACCATTATAGTTCTGGGTCAATACCGCTCCGCATGCCTCTTTGCTTGCATCAGTTATAATACAGAACTCTTTGCTAAAGTCGGGGTATTTCAGCAAAGTTGGATTCATTAGTTGTTTTTTCAGGTGTTCGAAGGCATGCTGGCAATCAGCTGTCCATTCGAACTTTACATTTTTCTTACATAATCTTGTTATGTGACGGGAATAATCTGCAAAATTTTGTATAAAACGTCTATAATAGTTACAAAATGCTACGAATCTTCTGGCACTGTCTGCGTCAGTAGGAACTGGATATCTCTGTATAGCATCATATTTAGTATTGTCAGGCAATATGCCTTTATCAGTACATTTGTGTCCAAGAAAAGTGACTTCACTCATGAAAAATGAGCACTTATCTGGATGCAGTTTGAGGTTGTTTTTCCTGCATAGTTCAAAAACATTTGTAAGATTCTTGGTCATGTGTTTTTCAGAACAGCCTATGACAATTAAGTCATCCATGTACAGAAATGCTTGAGATGGTTCCAGACCTGTAAATGCCATTGTCATCATTCGTTGAAAGGAATTTGGAGCTATTTTTAATCCGTATGGTAGTCGCGTGAAGCGATAAGAGCCACTGCTCGTAGAAAAGGATGTTATATTTCGAGAATCTTCTTCTAACTCTATTTGATGGAATCCCGACATAAGATCCAGGCACGAGAAATATTTTGCTCGGCCTAATTGATCAAGTATGTCATCTATTCTTGGCAAGGGGAACTTGTCAGCTAACAACTTTTTATTTATTTGGCGATAGTCTATCACTAAACGCCATTTTTTTTCTTTTGAATCCGGTAAGGATTTCTTTGGTACTAGCAATAATGGGCTATTGTATTCAGATACAGCTGGTTCTACTATCTTGTCTTCTATTAATTTAGTTACCTGTCTCGATATTTCGGCTTGTTGTGAATGGGGTGTTCTATAGTTCTTAATATAGCTTGGTTCATCATCTCTCAATCTTATCTTTTGTTTGTAAAATTTATTTGTAGTGATTGGCTCTGTCTCCAATCCAAAAATATCAGTATATTGTGAACACAGTTCAGTCAACATTTTCTTATGTGCAGATGGAAAGTTTTTCTTTAATCTGCTTAAAATTGATTCGGCTCTTATGGAGTCGTTTAGGTCTGCTATTTTGTAGTTAGTTAATGGTTCAAAATTGATTTTGTTTACATTTAAAATTTTATTGCTGTTAGTTGTGTTTAGTATTCGGATGTACGTGTTTTTTGAATCTGATATCGAATTTCCGACAAATACACCATCTTCTATTTCCTGATTGGGTATTAGAATTTGGTTATCCACCGAACTTACGGTAATTTGCCTAATAACCTCACAACGAGATGGTATGGTTATCTCAGTGTTATCGATATTATGAAAAATTGGTATTTGTATCGCTTGTTTAATATTGTTTGGTCTTAGAATGAAAAAATCACTTTCTGTAGTAAAATCTAATTGGCAATTGAATGTTTTTATGAAGTCGATTCCAACTATTCCGTCACCAGGGATCGGAAAATTGTCGTCCACAACATGAAAATTGTGCGGTACTATATAGTTACCGGTTCTCATCTCGAGAAGTGTTAAACCTATTGAATTTATTGAACCCTTTCCAATTCCTGTAATTTGTGTTATATTATTATGATCAAGATTCAAAAGTTCATCTGAGTTTTCTTTAATGACTGATATATCGGCGCCTGTGTCTACTAGAAATGTAAGTATCTTATTTGTGTGTTCATTTTTTACTTTAATGAAAATATTTAGATTAAGATTGATGGTATGAACCTTTTGTTTTACTGTTCTTGATGCCCTAAGGGAGCCTGCTGGTTTTCCGACGTGCCTTGTGCATGTCTGACATTACCATTTTGGCTATAACTTGAGAAATTGCGGTTTTGGTTGTTATAGTTACCACCGCCTCTGTTCTGGTAGTTATATTCTCTATATCCTCCTCGTCCTCTGCCATTGCTATTGTTATAATTATTAAAGTTGTTGTATTGGCCGGTGTTCTGGTTATAATTATTTCTATTATTACCACCTCGACCATTTCCTCGTCCTCGGTAGTTACCTCTGGTGTAACTTCCTTGTCCTCTCTTGTAAAACAAAACGGAACTTGCACTTCCTGTCATCTCAGTGCTGCAATGGATGTATTTACTTATTGCTTCGTCCATTGTCTTAAATGTTCCTGCCTCTAGGATTGTTTTCAGTTTTCCATGATCGCAATTCTTTGTCATTGTATTGATTGCTTCCTTTGTGCTAAATTTGATAGCATGTTCTGGTTGCAATCCTTCATCTATATATGAAGATTCAAGAGACTTGCGTAGGTTTTCAATTTCATTTGTAAATTGTGTGGCTGTTTTACCTTTTTGGTAAACATTTGCCATTTTTGCTCTTACTACGTCCGTTGTTTCTCCTACGACCACTTCTTCTAATTTCCTGATTATGGCATCAATTGTAACTTCATTCTGTACTCTATAGAGTGTTGTTCCGATTATTTTCGATTTAATCACTTCAATGGCAATAGCTTCATGTGGTCCCTTAGTCAGGTTAACCAACTTGATTGCCGTGATAAATCTACGCAAATTGATC
>NW_007931074.1:43658-44411 GCF_000001215.4 Drosophila melanogaster | reverse complement strand
ATATCATCAGGCATAGGATTAAACTGGGATGACATCAGAGAAACCTTAATAGGGAAATTAGCTGACAAAAGAAGTGAAGTAACTTTAAATTTCGAATTACACGGACTAGTTCACAAGAGGTTGCCACTACAGGAATTTTATGAACGAATTCTAGATATCAGAGCAACATACAATAGAATCATTGAAAACACAGAAATAGAAAGGGCAGCCCTAAAATCTAAAAATTAATCGTTTGAGAAGACTTGCTTATACACATTTATACACGGCATTAAAGGTCCACTTGGGGCTACTGTCAGAACTTTTGAACCTAGAAGTGGCTATTAAGGAAAGGCATATATTTATGAGAGAAAATTGGTCTAAACAAACACCGAGTTCAAGACCAAGTAGTTCCAATTATAATGGGAGAGAATTTCGTAGAAACGACAGACCTCGAGACGAGAGATTTAATAAGAAACCAGACTTTGATAGAAACTTCAGATCTAGGGATCAAACATTAAATCACTCAAGATTCAGAGACAACGACAGAAGTTATACCAAAATGAAGGCTATAATGCCAAAAGAAGAGGACAGGAAGCACTATGACAAAAACAATCAATACCCACAAAAATACGGAAGCTCGGGACCACAAAGACAAACCCCCCTTAACCACATAGAAACCGGAAATGAACAAGAACTACACAATATTGATGACGGGAATTTTCAGTTAAAAGCCTCGTCGGGCAGACGGGATATTTAGAAAAATTTTAAGTTGGA
>NW_007931074.1:30554-35658 GCF_000001215.4 Drosophila melanogaster | reverse complement strand
ATTTCAGAAAACATGTTTATTACCGGTGGTCTATACACGGCCCTCAACTATTATAGTTGCATGGAAGTGAGAAACTACTCGGAGAAGCACGAAAAGTTACACTTAGAATCACCAATAGAAGTAAACCATTTTAAAACGGAC
The DNA here is from genome assembly GCF_000001215.4 of Drosophila melanogaster. Taxonomy (NCBI): domain Eukaryota; kingdom Metazoa; phylum Arthropoda; class Insecta; order Diptera; family Drosophilidae; genus Drosophila; species Drosophila melanogaster. The sequence continues at coordinate 35,517 of NW_007931074.1, read as the reverse complement.
GAATTTTTTATAATAAACGACATTAAAGATCATGAAACGGTATGTTCGAACAACGAAAAAGAAGGAAACAGTAAGCTAAGACTAGAACACTTAAACACAGAAGAAAGAAATGTGTTCAAGAGGTTATGCAAACAATTCCCAAATATCTTTTATAAGGAAGGAGACAAATTAACCTTCACCAATATAGTTAAGCATAATATTACTACCACTGACGAAGTCCCGGTACACAAGAGACCCTTCAGATACAGTCCTTCAGAAAAGACAGAAATAACCGACCAAATTAACAAACTGCTAGAGCAAGACATAATTAAGCACAGTCATTCACCTTGGAGTGATCCGGTTCTTCTGGTCCCCAAGAAATTTGACGCTTCAAATAAGAGAAAGTGGAGACTGGTTATAGATTTCAGACAACTAAATGAAAAGACAATCAAAGACAGATACCCAATGCCACACATCAACGAAATCCTAGACAAACTAGGCAGAGCTCAGTATTTTTCGGCCCTAGATCTGGCTAGTGGTTACCACCAAATTGAAGTAGACCCTAAAGATAGATCTAAGACAGCGTTCTTCCTTCCCTGTACCCAAGACTAGAAAAGAAATTAAATCATTCTTGGGATTGTTAGGCTATTGTTAGGATAAAGATTTATCAGAGATTTCGCCAGGGTCACTAAACCATTAACCCAACAATTAAAAGGGAAGGCTGACGTGACCATTGACGAGCAGTATATCAAAACGTTTGATATTTGCAAGACAGTCTTATGTAATGACCCCGTACTGCAGTACCCCGACTTCACTAAGCCGTTCATCTTAACTACCGATGGTAGTAGCGTAGCAATAGGGGCAGTACTATCTTAAGGAGCTATAGGAAGCGACAGACCAATAGCTTATGCTAGTAGAACATTATCAGAGTCCGAAACGCATTATGCCACTATCAAAAAAGAACTACTGGCAATAGTGTGGTCAGTAAAATATTTTATACCATACTTATTCGGAAATAGATTTCTACTGGTCACTGACCACAAGCCTTTAGTTTGCTTAAAAAACCTTAAAGAACCTAATTCTATGCTAGTGAGATTGAAACTCCAACTGCTAGAATATGACTGTGAAGTTATACATAAGAAAGGTTCTCAAAACGTGGTGGCAGATGCATTAAGTAGAATTGTCGTGGAACTCAACACTAACGAAGCTAGACAGATTACTGCCAATACAGAAATTTTAAATTCTAACAGACCTATTAATGAATTTGCAATCCAAATTATATTAAAAAATATTAAAAAATTTTAAAAATAAAATCAGAAGAATTATTTATAGGCCCTTGTTTGATGACAAGGCAATGATAGACATATTAAAAGCAGTGTTAAGATCAAACAAGACACATGCAATCTAGACCACTGATACAATTTTCGAATCAGTGCAAAAAATTTATGCAACATTTTTCGCTTTAAATAAATCTTACAAAATTATAAGATGCACAACCTTTCTAAAAGAACTCAGAACTCCGGAAGAACGGATAGAGTACATATCCGACTATCATATGAAGAACAATCATAGAGGTATAGACGAAACTTTTAGTCACATTAAGCGACAGATTTTTTGCCCTTGTTTAAGAGAAAAGATATCTCACCTTATACACAAATGTGACATTTGTCAAACCTTCAAGTATGATAGACAGCCCCAAAAACTAATATTTCAGTTAACAGAAACTCCCAATAAACCTCTAGACATTGTGCACATTGATCTATACTCGATTAACAAGAAAATCATCTTAACCATAATAGACAAATTTTCAAAACTCGCGGAGGGTTACACTATTCCATCTCGGGATTCCATTAACATCACTAAACATATGATGTTTTTCTTCAAAACCCATGGAATCCCTAAGACAATAGTATGCGACCAAGGTCCCGAATTTTCAGGAATTCTTTTTAAAGAACTCTGCAATCAATACGGGATAAATTTACATATAACATCTTTCCAACAATCAAGTAGCAACGCCCCAGTAGAAAGATTACACTCATCTCTAACTGAAATTTATAGGATCATTTTCGAAAAGAAAAAACATTAAGACTCAACTTAGACCTAATATTAGCAGAAACATTTGTAACATACAGCAACGCCATACACTCGACTACCAAGTTTACCCCACATGAAGTCTTTACAGGACGAACACACATATTCGAACAATCCTACAAGGCAGTTAGCCAACAAGACTACCTGAGGGAACTGGACAGTTTTAGGATCCAGTTATATACTGAAATAAAAGAAGGTAGAACACTACCAATATCCGTACAGGAGGGAGATACTATTTCCAGAAAGGAAAATAGAAGAAATAAGTAAACTCCCAGATTCACTAAGCACAAAGTAGCTAATGACAACGGGGTAACGTTCACAACAAACAAAAGGCAGAAAATACATAAATCAAAAATTAAAAAAAGAACTAGACGAAATAGTAATTAAAATGTAATAATATCATTACAGATTACACATGATAGCAGCTCAACTGTTCAGCATGTTAAAGACAATACTCCCCTAGCAGAGATCATCCTGGGAGAAGCAAGGATCATTAAAACATTAAATTCTGTGGCACACATAATAGAGCTAAACGATTTGACAAACAACCTCAACAAATTAGAATCAAGCCTACAAAACTTCAAACGATTTAAAAACCCCCTTACAAAAAAAAATAAATCAAGCTAAGGAAAAAATACACTCCTTAACCCCGAACCGAAGGGAAAACAGAGGTTTAATAGACGGACTAGGTAATGTGCTTAAAAAGGTAACCGGGAACATGGACGCAGAGGATGCATCCACAATTGACACCAAGTTTAACCAAATATTTGAAAAAATATTTGAAAAAGACCATGAACAAAAATCTTTCAACAATGATATAATCATAAATTTTAATAACATTTCTAAACACTTTCATAAGGAACAGGAAAAGATTGACGAATATATTAATAACTTAAGAATAGCATTTCTAAGGATTTAGTAGTAGAAGACAAAAGAATTAGAACTTTACAAGTATTAAATATCATAAATGACAATATAGACGTTTTGCAGAACCATATACACGATATAGCAGGCAGTATACTATTGGCCAAATTCAATATAATTTCAAACTTTATCTTACCAATTGACGAGCTAAGAGATATTGCACAGATTTTCAAACTTCAAAATTTCTCAATCAATTCAGAAGAGCATATCTACAAACTACTCAATATAGAGATAGAATCCAAACAAACTAGAATTATATTTCACATTAAGATACCAATATTTGATAAATACACTTATACACTTTCACATTTAATTAAGTTACCAATTAATGGCACAAAGTTGCAGCATTGTCGGCGAAAACAGCTCAGCAAGTCGGAGACATTCCCCAAATCTGATGGGTCAGCAGATTCGCGATCACCAAGCAGAGTATACATATATTATCATGTTCCTATATTAGAGTCAGTCTTAAGCTAACTTCGGATCGAAGAGCATTCTAAATATTGGCCTTATAATAAAGTTACTTAAATTATTAAATTACCCAACGGAGTATTATTGGGAGACCTGGAAAATATCTTATCAACAGCAAACTGGTATCGCTACTATCATATTGTAACTCGCGCCACTTGCAACATGTATGTCCGGCCAGCGTTGCAGGTAGTTTATTCGTGGTGGTTGTATCCCGCGCCGCTGTCATGTGGTAGTTATAACTTTCACCATCATTGGTGGTTGTTTGCAATTGTTTAATAAGTTTGTTAAATTGCAGGGACCACTTTCCTGATTGTGGTTTTCTTCCTTATTTTCGTCTTTATGGTTCTTCGTCTCCTTTTAGTTATGCTGGCAGCTTGTCAATTGTGCACAAATATATCACTGATTAATTTTTCGCTTTTAGTTGTCCATCAAATGATTTTTATCGTCGCGGTTCTAACTTTGCGCCCGTAAGACAATTTTAAACTATTATATTGTCAACTTGAAAAAGTGATTTTAATTAAATTTGCCCGTGATTTTGCAGGCGAATCGCGTTTAATTTTATTAAATAAAATTTAATTTAATAATTTATTTTCATTTTTAATTTTGTTTTTCCTTTACTGGTGGAGGTATGGAGACAGAATAAATTCTATTCCGCATCCGGCATCATAAGATTTCCAATTATTTGTATTTATATTCGCAAAAGTTGGCGATTTTGTTTTGCGTTTGCGGGGCCCTTCTCCTGTTGTCGGTTGCGTTGGATGTAGGTTAGCCATTGGCTGTGGTCAAGAAGGTAAGTGCTTTATTTGATTGTTATATTTAATTTGTTGTTGATTAATTGTTTTGGTTCGCGGTTGGCGCTCGTCAGTAGGATAGGATTGGCAGCTCCGCGCATTGTGTCCAGATCGACACGGAGGCAGCTTAGGTGGCGCGTTTTATGCAGTGCAGCTATGTGGAAGGATTACGGCTATGATATTGATACATCAAAAGATCGAGCGGCAAATGATTCAAATATATTTTTTAGATTATTTATATTTAGGCTTGGCGTCGAGGAAGGTGATGACTATGAGGGAATTTGGAAGCAGACGGACGTGCGCTTTTCCATCGGATATAGATGTAGTTAAAAATATATGTCGGAGCGCGACTCTTCGCATTCCAGAAATTCCTTCTGTGATTTCATATTCTGATGAAATTGTAATATTGCGGTAAAATTCTGTCGAGCGCTGCGGCAGAGGCACGAACAGCCTCTGCAGCTGAGTGAGGTCCGATCGAGTGGTCATAAATAGTGTGTTAGAGAGAGATGACAATGTGGCACACGCCAGTGTGTATAGCCATTAGAGAATATGATGAAGAAGGGACATGTAAGAAGATCCCTTCAGTGAAGTTTGACTGCTGACGTCGATCGGAACTTGCTGCGCTGACGGACAAAATCGCGAAGTGAATAAATAATATGGATGAGACTCCTGTTTCGCCGACATCAGAAGTGGGATCGCCTTCGCCACAA
>NW_007931074.1:13803-26954 GCF_000001215.4 Drosophila melanogaster | reverse complement strand
TGTGTGCATTGCAATCCATCCTTACTGCAGCAGCTCTTACTGCAACACCCAAAATAACAAATAATACAATTAATTCAAAAAAGACCAACGTACAAATCGAGCAACTCGTCCACGTAAAACGTCGCTTACGCAGAGAATGGCAATCTTCCAGATCCCCAACTGCAAAACAACAGCTAAAAGTAGCCACACGGAAACTGGCCAACGCTCTGAAACAAGAAGAGGACGACGATCAGCGCCGATACATAGAGCAACTCACACGAACAGGCACAAAACAAAAGTCACTGTGGCGAGCCCACTCAACTCTTCGCCCACCGACTGAAACCGTTTTGCCGATAAGGAATTCCTCAGGTGGCTGGGCCCGTAGTAATGAAGACAGAGCCACCACATTTGCCGCTCACCTACAAAATGTGTTCACGCCAAACCAGGCTACTAGCACATTCGCGCTACCGTCCTATCCCGTAAACAGCCATCAGCAACACACCCCAATTGTGTTTCGTCCTAAAGAAATAACTAAAATAATCAAAGACAATCTCAGCCCGAAAAAATCCCCCGGCTGCGACCTTATAACACCGGAAATGCAGTTCGCTACATAACCAAGCTCTTTAATGCCATCACCAAACTTGGTTACTTTCCACAACAATGGAAGAGGTCGATTATCATAATGATTCCAAAGCCTGGTAAGAACCACACAGTTGCTTCATCTTACAGACCAATAAGTCTACTCTCATGCATTTCGAAACTATTCGAAAAATGCCTGCTGATCCGACTTAATCAACATCTGATATACCACAATATAATCCCAGCCCACCAATTTGGATTTCGCGAAAGCCATGGAACCATTGAACAGGTGAATCGTATTACAACGGAAATAAGAACTGCATTTGAATATCGTCAATACTGTACAGCAGTATTTTTAGACGTATCCCAAGCATTCGACAGAGTCTGGCTCGACGGCCTAATGTTTAAAATTAAAACATCCCTACCCGAAAGCACACACAAACTTCTAAAGTCTTACCTCTATGACAGAAAGTTTGCAGTGCGGTGCAACACTGCCTCTTCCACTGATTATACAATTGAGGCTGGAGTCCCCCAAGGCTGCGTTCTTGGGCCAACCTTATACCTCATCTATACAGCCGACATCCCTACAAATAGTCGCTTAACGGTATCCACATTTGCCGACGATACAGCTATCCTTAGCCGTTCAAGGTCCCCTGTCCAAGCTACAGCACAGTTGGCACTGTACCTCATCGACATTGAGAAGTGGCTCTCTGACTGGCGAATAAAAGTAAACGAGCAAAAATGCAAGCACGTGACGTTTACGCTAAACAGACAAGACTGTCCTCCGCTCTTATTGAACAACATACCACTCCCGAAAGCAGATGAGGTAGCGTACCTAGGAGTACACCTTGACAGAAGACTCACATGGCGCAGGCACATTGAAGCCAAAAAAACCCAACTTAAACTCAAAGCCAACAACTTACACTGGCTCATCAACTCTGGTTCTCCGCTCAGCCTAGATCACAAGGTCTCTACAATTCTATATTGAAACCAATCTGGACCTATGGCTCACAGTTATGGGGCAATGCCAGCAACAGCAATATTGACATCATTCAGCGAGCACAATAAAAGATTCTGAGAACCATCACTGGGGCACCGTGGTACGTTCGGAGTGAAAACATCCAAAGAGACTTAAATATCCCATCAGTTACCAACGCAATCACGGAACTTAAGGAAAAATACCATAGCAAGCTTCACACGCACCCCAACCACCTAGCGCGAGGTCTAATCCAGCTCAGCAGCCGTTCCCGTCTCCGGCGAAAGGACCTACCAACCCAGCGAATAAATTATTAGGGCCGTTTAATCATAGAACAGTTGGAAAAATAATACAACTGTTCAAAAAATACTTGTAATAGTTAAGATTTTTAAACTTATTGTTAGTTCTTATACAAGAAGATTAAATAAATAAAAGCAAAGTAAAAAAAAAAAAAAAAAAAAAAATGTTAGTGCGCTTTGCTTGTGTATGTGTGTCGCATGAGAAGGAGGGCAAATATTATTGGGTCCAATTTTGGTGGAAGAGCTGAGATTTTTCTCCATGCTATTATCGCTGTGTGGTAGAGATTGGAAGCTTCCCATAGTATAACTAATTTTTGCCTTTTAAGTCTGCATCCGTATTAGTGGCAGCAGCTGCATAAGTGCAGATCGCTGACGTGGGTGTTTTCTCTCTTAAATTGCGTCCGTGTGAGTGATAGCATCTGCGTTAATTTGAGTGTGGGCGGAGGAGAAGGCATTTCCCCTTCAGATGCTGGTTTTGGCGCCACCAGTGCTTGCAATAGTATTAGTGAATGAGAGGGGGTCTTTTTGGGCATTATTAGTGTTTGTGTTCTCGTTCCCCTTATGTGAAAGGGAATTATTGGGGTGATGGGGGGTGCTGGTCCTAGAAAATTCCTAGTTTGCTGAAAAAAAAGAGCACTCGAAAAAACACTCGAAGACTTGTAGAATTAGCGCGGGCGCGACCGGCGTATACACGGACGTTGCCGTCAGCTCCTGGGAAAACAGACTCAATTCTGCCGAGCCGCCACTCATTAGAGGGCAAGTTGTCGTCCTTGATGACGACCATGTCATCGATGCGTAGATTTTTGGACGGGGCCTGCCATTTAGAACGCTTGTGGAGTTCTTTGAGGTACTCTTCTTTCCATCGCACACGGAACTGCTGATGGAGAGCCTTCAAATGCTGCCACCGGTTAAGAAGGGATTTCGTTTCCCCCTTTACTTCGGGTTCCACCGTGGACATAAGGGGTCCCCCGACAAGGAAATGCCCTGGCGTCAGAGCCAGCAAGTCTGTCGGATCTTCAGACATAGGAGAGAGCGGCCTGGAGTTAAGGCACGCTTCTATTTTTGCCAAGAGCGTGGAGAGCTCTTCGAACGTGTATTTTCGTGTGGCAGTGCATTTGTAAAATAGCGTCTTGAAGCTTTTTACGCCTGCTTCCCAAAGGCCTCCCATATGGGGTGCTCCCGGAGGAATAAATTGCCATTGCATCTCTTGATGAATATAGGCATTCGTCACCGACTCTTTTACGGCTTGAAGGAAATCGCGGGAAAGCAGGGTGGCAGCACCAACAAAGGTTTTGCCATTGTCTGACTGGACTTGACGTGGACACCCTCTTCTGGATACAAAACGAGAGAAAGCGGCAAGAAACTTTTCGGTCGTTAAGTCAGATGTAGGCTCTAAGTGGATGGCCTTGGTGGAGAAACAAACAAAAACTAACACATACCCCTTTGTAATAAGACATGCTCTTCCCGTATAGTTCTTTATATCGAACGGACCGGCGTAATCCATGCCAGTATACGTGAATGGTCGGGAGAACGATGCTCTTTCTTTGGGCAGGACACCCATCAGTTGGCTTTGCAACCGCTTTTTGTGGATCACACATACTTTGCACGAATTTACCACTGCTTTCATCAGGTTCTTGATTCTCGGAATCCAGTATTTCGACCGGATGAGGCGCACCATTAACTGGTTACCACCATGGAGAGTTATGCGATGCGTGAAATTCGCAAGGAGGCGAGAAAGCAGGCAGTTATACGGAAGAATCACTGGATGGCGTTCATTGTATTGAAGGCTTTCGGAAGCCGCCACACGGCCGCATGCCCTGATCAGTCCTTGCGGATCTAGAAACGGGTTCATGCTTAGGATGGCACTTGAACTTGGCACTGGACGCTTTTCACTTAGGCAGTGATATTCCACAGGGAATTCTCTGCGCTGAGTGTTCGAAATTAGGAACCGCTCGGCGGCGGCGATTTCAGTGGCCAGTAGATGCACATCAGCTGGAGATGTCTGCTTCCTGCACCGCTGAATGAAGCGATAAACATAGGCAAGGACTCGTAGAGCTTTCTCTAGCTTGGAGAAACGTGCCAACAACTCTTCAGAAGGAGCTTTCGCGAGATGGACTTTTAGAGCACGCTTCTCCAGGTCGGTCACCGGAGCGTTGACCTGAGTTGGCCATTGGTTGCGTGGATTTTGCAACCAAGTCGGTCCGTGCCACCATAACTGGCTATCGGCTAGATCTTGGAGGGAAACTCCCCTACTTGCCAGGTCTGCTGGATTATGCTCAGATTGAACATGAGACCAATTCTCTGTTTTTGTGGCCTGGGCGATCTTCGTCACCCTATTGGCTACAAATGTGGTCCACTGGCATGCTGGCTTGCTTAACCATGCAAGCACTATCGTGGAGTCCGTCCAACAGTAAAGTTCGGAGTTAGTCGTAGGCATCTGCGGAATGATGGCTGCAGCCATTTCGGAAAGCAATAACGCTCCGCACAGCTCCAATCTTGGGAGCGAAACCGTTTTGACTGGTGCTACCCGGGTTTTCGCGGTCAGGAGTTGCACCATAATGGTGCTGCCCACTTCTACGCGGACATATATGGCCGCCCCGTAAGCCTTTTGCGACGCATCGCAAAAGCCATGATGCTCGACCTTGAAATCTGGACGAAACGATAGCCAGCGTGGAATGCGTATCTGCTCTAACACTGAATAACTTTGAAGAAAATTCAGCCATCGCTGAAAAAGCTCATTTGGAATGTTTTCGTCCCACCCAAGTTCCTGCAGCCAAATCTCCTGCATGAAAAATTTGGCTCGAACGATAAACGGTGCTAACCAGCCGGCAGGGTCGAACAATTTGGCAATTTGGGACAGGACTTGGCGTTTTGTAAAGGACGTTTCGATAGCCAACTCTGGCGGGACGAAGAAGAATTCGTCGGAGGTTGCTTTCCAGCGAATACCGAGGGTTTTGGCAGTACTTTCTGCATCGATCTCGAGAAAATCAGTATTTAAAAGATGGTTGCTCTGAATGGCCGCTAAAACTTCCTTTTGGTTGGAGGTCCATTTCCTCAATGGAAATCCGGCAGAATTCAGCGCGTCTCGGAGCTCTTGCACCATGAGCTGAGCTTCTTCCGTGGAGTCCGCTCCAGCTAAAACATCATCCACATACATGAAATTTCGAATGACATTGCTAGCTTTTGGATGGCTGAGTTCTACGTCAGCTGCTAGCTGCTGCAGTACTCGGATCGCCAGGAAAGGCGCGCAATTGACTCCAAAGGTGACTGTTTTCAGTTCGAAATCTCTGATTTCCCCTCTATTGTTACGGAAAAGTATTCGCTGGAATGGAGTGTGTCTCGGATCTACCCAGATCTGCCGATACATTTTCTCGATATCGGCGTTGAACACGTATCGGAAATAGCGCCACTTCAGAATTTGAATGGTCAAGTCGGACTGTAAGACAGGGCCAGCATGAAGGATATCATTTAAACTGGTACCATTCGATGATGGGCTGGAGGCATTGAATACTACACGGAGTTTAGTAGTTACGCTCTCCGGTTTTAAGACGGCGTGATGTGGCATATAATAGGCGTTGCAATCATGCGTAGGAAGAACTTGTCGCATGTGCTTTAAGTCGAGATATTCCTGGATCACCGAATCGTATCTCGCTTTCAAGGCCTCATCTCTTTTTAGACGCTGCTCATTTCTTAAGAACTGAGCCAACGCGAAAGACCTAGAATGCCCTAGCCCGGAACCGATATGTTCGGGGTCGCGAAAAGGCAGAGTAACGACATATTTGCCGCACTCGCTTCTCGTGGTCGTTTGAAGGAAATTCTTCTCGCACATGGAATCGGATTCTTTTACCAACTTTGTTGGTATATCCTCCACCTCCCAAAATTTTGTGAGGAGTTTGTCCAGTGAATTATCGTGCGCTTGGGAGATCTGTGTCGAAAAAGAGGAAATTCTGCTTTGGGCTGAGGCGGACACTGGCCCAGTTAGTACCCAGCCGAAAATGGTCTCTTGCCCCAAGAGAGAGCCACAGATGTTGGTTTTTGCTCCACTCAGAAGCACCGAAGGCAGGATGTCGGCTCCGATAAGTACATCTATTTGTGCGCTCTCATAGAATTTTGGATCCGCCAGTGGAAAATCGGGAAGATCCCGAAGGAAATTTTGCGGAATTGGGTAGGAAGGCAGATTTCCGGCTAGTTGAGGGAGGACAAAGGCCGTCGTCTCCAACTGCAACGCGGGCCTAGTCGGAGATCGGATGGTGAAACTGCAGAGCTTCTTGGACTGAGCAGCTACTGTTTGGTTTAAGCCCGAGACTTGGGCTTGAACCACCTGGAATGGCAATCTAATTAGATTGAACAGTCGCTCGGTTATGAATGTCGCTTCTGATCCGGAGTCGATCAGGGCGCGTGCCTTAAAGTTAGTGCCAAGATGGGAGATATTGATTATGGCAGTGCCAAGAAGGATAGCTCTTGAGCCCGTGGCGAAATAATTTTGAACACCGGCTTGTTCATTTGGAACGAAATTGGCCTGATTAGCGGAAATTGGCCTTGCAGGATTTGAAGGGCTTGAATTGCTGGAACAGAGGTTGTTTCGGTGCAACAACGTGTGATGCCGGCCACGGCAAGTAAAACAATTGTGAGTGCTTCTGCACTCACGAAGCTGATGTCCCGTTGCGAAGCAGTTTAAGCATAACTGCTTCCGTTTAATGTAGGCTGACCGGTCGTCAACCGACATTTGGAGAAACCGCGGACATACACGGACAGGATGTTTCTCCTTGTTGCACAAGTCGCAACTTTTCAATTTTGGAGCCACTTTCGCCTCGTAGGAATTTAATTTTCTAGAGGGCCCACTTGAGTTTATCACTTTGGAATGCGACTGACTCGGTACGGAAGGTCTCACATCATCAATTGCTTCTAGGGTTCGATGACGTTCTGTGAGGAAGGTGTTCAGCTCTCCCTATGTCGGGATGTCGGCTTTCTTATGTAGAGACTGCTCCCATAAGGAGAGAGTTATCTTCGGGAGCTTGGATGAGCACAGATATACCAGCAGGCAGTCCCAGTTCTCCGTGTTGATGCCTGACAGTTCTAAGGCAGTCAAGCAACCTTGAACAGTACTTTGCAGTACCTTCAAGGCCGCCCCAGATTCCTGTGGTATCGACTGCACATTAAACAGTATTTTCAATTGACTGTTTACCAATAATCGTTTATTTTCGAAACGCTCTATCAGGTTTTCCCACGCAGAGCGGAAACCCTCGTTGGTGAGAGGCGAAATCGAAACTATGGCATGCGCGTCGCCACTTGTTTTGGCATTTAAGTGGAATAGCTTTTCAACTGGAGTCAGCCGTGGATTATTAATATAAATGGCTGTGAAAAGATCCCGGAAAGTCGGCCAGCGAAGATAGTCGCCTGCGAAAACTTCTGTATCGCATGGAGGCAACCGACAGCCAGAGGAAATGTAGGCCTGGGGCGCAGCGTTCGCGGTTGGGATGGACTGAGAAGTGCCCTGCTCGATTTTATCAACGAGCTGGGCAACACACCTTTCATAGACTGAATAGCAATAGCTGTATTTAGCCCTGAGAATAGGCATGTTGCTTGCTGCCGCTTCGCCTGCTGACACAAGGCACTCTGAGCAGAGATCGTATTCCTTCTCAACCTTGTCCCATAGGGTTCGGACTTGGTCGCGACGGACGCCAAGCATCGTGACGGTTGGAGCTGCGGATTCCGGAGTGTTGATCTGAGCCTCAAATTCGCTTAAGCGGTCAGAAGCCGAAATGAATTTGGCTAGCGCTAGATCTGAAGCAGCCATATTTTTAGCTGTGCGCTGTACTGTGGCTTTGGATGGGGTAGCACAGTCGTCGGAAATCTGGCAGGCGTTCTCACCGAAATGCTTGGGATTCTTGGACTCTTGGGCCCTTGTGGTGAAAAAATAGACCTGGGCTTGTCAGCGGACAATTTCTTCTTATCGTCCCCGATGGGCATAATCAAAGAAATGCGAAATGGAAGGGAAGCCTGTCAAACTTTTGAAAAAGTAGACAGATTCCTCAGACTGCACTTAATAATTTAAGTGGTGTAAAACTTACGAAGTGGAACCGCCGTAGTTTAGACTAATCGGACAGGTGACTCGGAGTGAACAGCGAATTGTATAAATGACCTGTGATCTATGGTAATTGGGTCCACCTTATTTACGGTTAAAACCCTTGGAATGTGGAACACGGTGATATAAAATGTTTATTAGAACGAAGAAAATTTTATTCTTTTATTTATAACTGGAAACGGAGAACATGGAATGACTGGAATTGAAGTCTTTTCTCCGCGTTGTAAATACTTCTAAAACACCCCCAAACTAATATCCAAGCAATACGAAAATGAAATATTTGTCGGGTGAACGACTTGTATGTGGCGATCGTATTATTTATTTATCGATAATTATTTTTTTTTGAAAACTTTCAAATTAAAAAATAATTTAATAAATATTGAAAATGTTTAATTTAATTTAGAATTTATTTATTGTTCGGAAATTAATTTGGAAATTTACCGAAAAACATTGATGGAAAATAAAACGCCTTTTCCGCGTCGGCACTTGGAATAAATTTTATTAGTGATTTGGATTTGCCGACGGGAAACAATCTAAACTTAAGTAAACTTTGGTTATACGCCTTTTCTGCCTCGGCACTTGAGACACAGGCGATTTAAACTTTGGTAAACTTTGGTTAAAGGGAATGCAGATAATCTGCGCAATGTATGTCGGTACGATATGTAATGTATATGGAAATGTATATGTATATGTATGTATATGGAGATGTAATGTATATGTATGTATATGGAGATGTCCTGCATGCAATGTATATGTATATGTATGTATATGGAGATGTAACGCATGCCACGCATATGGGTAAATGGCCCCAAAATATTTAATTAATATTTTCCTTGGACTGGCCAGCGCCCATGTGTTGTTTGTTGTCTTGTATGTATACCACACCCAATTGTATTGAGCGCACTGCGCAGTCAACGCAAAACAAATGTGTTGAAAAGAATTTGGCTTGCGTTGCACACAGTGAAACGAAAACGGAATGTTTGCCACTTTTGGCAGAGCTTTGGACTTTACAAATTTTCACTGAACTTGCCACAAATTAATTTCACTTTTCCACATTTGGAATTTTGCACTGTTCGGATGAATATTTAAATATATTCGGAAAATGGAACTTAGAATTTAGAACGGTGGGTAATATGGCGGCGCCCGTGAAAATGGATAATAGATAGTAATTTCCTTTAATTGCCTTTTGTCGGAGAAATCCGTTAGATCTGACAATAAATCTGACAGCAAATTGAACGAAATTGGATGTTCGACCCTTTGCTGCAGACCGGCAATTAAAAGGTATGGAGATTTCGTACTTATCTTATAAGTTGGTCGCTGAAGGACAAACTTGAAAAATCCAGGAGATCCGGCTCGAAGGACCAAAATGTTGGGGTGATGGGGGGTGCTGGTCCTGGAAAATTCCTAGTTTGCTGAAAAAAAAGAGCACTCGACAAAACACTCGAAGACTTGTAGAATTAGCGCGGGCGCGACCGGCGTATGCTTTATTGTTCGAGGTAGTTTTACACACTAAAGCTTATTCTAATGCGTTGGGTTCTCCCAAGCGCAGCGGAGACTCCTCGGAGACTCTGTGGTGAAGAGCGGGAGAGCGTAAGAGGGAGTGGAGAACGTAAGAGGGAGCGGAGAGCGGGTGACAGTCCAAACCCCGTAACTCGAACAGGAATTAACAATTTTTATGGCGGCCCCAGAAAAATTTTTTGAACTTTTATTTATTGGGTTTGAGGGCAATTTCTTCTGTATAATAATCCAAGTATTATACTGAGAATTGTTTGATCCGTGGGATCCGTTCTGGGCTTGAGGAAATTGAGGGTACCTCATCGTCAGAAGAGGAATCAGTAAACAGGTGGTCGGACATGGTTTCATTGCTGATTTCTTTTATATAAAATTGATACTTGTTTAGGTATAAATACCCTGGCTATTAAATTTGTGGTATCTCCTCTAGTTTTAGTCGTATCCTTCATTTGCCTTTCCTTCTTTTCTTCTTTTAAATTTTCCTGACAGTGGTTTTCTTCCTTATTTTCGTCTTAACGGTTCTTCCCCCTTCAATTATGGCGGCAGCTTGTCAATTTTGCACAAATATATAACAGATTAATTGTTCGCTATTAGTTGTCCATCAAATGTTTTCTATCGTCGCGGTTTTAACTTTGCGGCCGTAAGACAATTTTAAATAATTATTTTGTCAACTTGAAAAAGAGATTTTAATTCAAATTCCGCATGAAAGTATTTTGCAGGCGAAGCTCGTTTAATTTTATTAAATAAATTTAATTTAATAATTTATTAAATTATTTTACTTTTTTAACTTTGTTTTAACTTTACTGGTGGAGGTACGGAGACAGAATAAATTCTGAACTTTACTGGTGGAGGTACGGAGTTTTTAACTTTTCTGGTGGAGGTACGGAGACAGAATGAATTCTGTTCCGCATCCACGACTTATTTCGCCTTTGATTACAATGTATGTAGGTACAATTATTTGAATTTTTGAGATGTACATTGCGTGTGGTGAGCTTGGGGCTTAAACATAGTTAGTATTTTTTTGTTACATAAGTTTATTGACAGTGACATGGCCTGGTAACATTATTATATTGCATGGTTTGTTTACGTTTTGAAATTAAAATTATTTTACAAAAAACATTGAAATTTAAGCCTAACATTTTTTGATTTATTTCTTTTTAGGTACCCCCGCCGGAAGGACGGAAGCACCGATTCGCCGGAAGCCTCAGGAGTCATGCACGTAAGTGTTTGTTGTCTTTTTGCTGGGGCTAGTTGCGGCCGCTGTATGCGCGCCACTTGCAACATGTGTATCCAGCCGGCGTTGCAAGTAATTTTTTCGTAGTGGTTGTATACCGCGCCGCTGTCATTTGGTGGTTATCCCTTCCACCACCATTGGTGGTTGTTTGCAATTGTAACATTGGTTTGAATCACAAAGTAGACGATTTTATCTTGGATCTAGCAGCAAGAAATACAGGTGAGAAATACAAGCATATACTGCTGCCGCGAGTTGCCTTAAGTTTATCATTGTTTTTCCACTCTAATCCTTGTTAACCCGATTTGTCTTTTAGACCCTGGAGGTGGTTTTCCTCTCATCGCTTAGACAGAATCTGGAGGAGTGCGGAGTCCATTTCTACCTCTCCCGAATATGTTGAGGTGAGAGTAGTTTTTAATTTTTGTGTCATCTATTTAATTGGTTGTATTTTTCCACAGGATTTTACGCTTAGCATGGAGGAAAGGTACTATGGAGAAGGAGATATGTATCGCTACTGTCAAAAGAGAAGCAGGTCGACATTCTCTTTCCGTCAGGCATAGTCTGTAGTTTGTATCTTGAATAATTAATAATTAATTGTAAATACATGTAGTTTTAATTTAATTTAATTTTTTTAATTTATCATATCTTTCTCGCCTTCGGGTTCGTAGTCTGGGATTACTATTTCGATTATAGTGGTGGGTTGTCCGAGCATTAATTCTAGAATTTCCTCTCTAGCAATTAATCCTTTTCTATATAATTTTCTGAATTTATTAACTTTACTGGTGGAGGTACGAAGACAGAATGAATTCTGTTCCGCATCCACGATTTATTTTGCCTTTGATTACAATGTATGTAATATGAAGGTACAATTATTTGAATTTTTGAGTTGTACATTGCATTGGATGAGTTTGGGGCTTGGACATAGTTAGTATTAATTATGTAGTTAGAGTTTTTTGTAACAAAGTTATAGACAGAAACATTCCCTGGTAACATTATCATATTGCATGGTTTGTTTACGTTTTGAAATTAAAATTATTTTACAAAAAACATTGAAATTTAAGACTAACATTGTTTGATTTGTTTCTTTTCAGGGTCCCTCGCCGGAAGGACGGAAGCACCGAGTCATTGGAAGCCTCAGGAATCATCGCAGGTAAGTGAAAGTTGTTTTTGGCTGTGGTTTGTTGCGGCCGCTGAATGCGCGTCACTTACAACGTGTATGTCCAAAATAATTAAGACATACCTATTGAAGGAAGACCCTAAGGAAGGAATAATCAGGACAACTACATTTAAGGAAGAACTCCCACGGAAAGTATCGTGAGCAGATAAATAATAACACTAAGTCTTTAAATAAAATCTAAAAATTATAAGAAGACTATAAGATCCAAACAATTGACGGAACCATAAAATGCGAAACTACATTAGAGGTAATTAAATCCTTACCTAAGTTCACAGGTGAAATAAATCAATATGTAGGCTGGAGAGAAGCGGCAGAAACCGCAATGAGTCTATATAAAATTGAAAGTGAACAATATTTTATCGCCTTAACAATACTTCGTAATAAAATCATGGGAGCAGCACACGATGCTCTAACCAACCATGGTACCGTTTTAAACTTTCAAGCAATTCTTTCAAGATTGGATTTTATTTATAGCGATAAAAGACCAATCCATATACTCGAATCAGAATTAAGCATCCTTAGACAGGGACGTATGACCATTACAGAATATTACAACGAAGTAAACAAGAAAATGACTTTACTTATAAATAAAACTATAATGACTTATGGAAAGGACAACGTTATAACCAAGGATACAAATAAAACAATTAGAAGCAATGCTCTTAGAATTTTTATTTCTGGATTAAACGGTTCAATCTCAGAAACACTCTTCTCTCTTAACCCACCAGACTTGCCAAATGCTTTGGCAAAGTGTCAGGAATTAGCGTCTAACAACTTTAGAGCTCAATTTGCAAATAGGTATAATGGATTTAGGAATGAAAATAAAAATCAAGGAAACATCCTTAGATTTTTTTATATCAGCACCCTACAGAGGAATGCCTCATATAACAAGGGTAGACAGAAAAACTAAAAGACAACTTAAAATATTAATAGATACAGGAACCACCGCGTGCTATATAAAAAAGGGTATTTACGAGAATAAAAGACACTTATCAATACACAAAAGAGTATCTACAGTTCATGGATATTCAATCATAAAATATTATCATTTGATAAATATATTTGGGGAACAACATTTATTTTATGAAATTGAGGGTTTAGAATCTGATCTATTAGTTGGATTCAATCTGTTAAGAAAGATTGGAGCTAAATTAGATATCGAGAAAGGAATCATGGAGTATAAGGGAAATAAAGAGAAACTCGAATATTTTGACGAGGAAAAAAAATGATTTATGTTTAATGGAGGGAAAGAATATTCTTCCATTAAAAGAATATATTATCAAAAAATACTTTGATGAGTAAAAGGTACTTAA
>NW_007931074.1:9517-13703 GCF_000001215.4 Drosophila melanogaster | reverse complement strand
GAAAGTTTGCAGTGCGGTGCAACACTGCCTCTTCCACTGATTATACAATTGAGGCTGGAGTCCCCCAAGGCTGCGTTCTTGGGCCAACCTTATACCTCATCTATACAGCCGACATCCCTACAAATAGTCGCTTAACGGTATCCACATTTGCCGACGATACAGCTATCCTTAGCCGTTCAAGGTCCCCTGTCCAAGCTACAGCACAGTTGGCACTGTACCTCATCGACATTGAGAAGTGGCTCTCTGACTGGCGAATAAAAGTAAACGAGCAAAAATGCAAACACGTGACGTTTACGCTAAACAGACAAGACTGTCCTCCGCTCTTATTGAACAACATACCACTCCCGAAAGCAGATGAGGTAGCGTACCTAGGAGTACACCTTGACAGAAGACTCACATGGCGCAGGCACATTGAAGCCAAAAAAACCCAACTTAAACTCAAAGCCAACAACTTACACTGGCTCATCAACTCTGGTTCTCCGCTCAGCCTAGATCACAAGGTCTCTACAATTCTATATTGAAACCAATCTGGACCTATGGCTCACAGTTATGGGGCAATGCCAGCAACAGCAATATTGACATCATTCAGCGAGCACAATAAAAGATTCTGAGAACCATCACTGGGGCACCGTGGTACGTTCGGAGTGAAAACATCCAAAGAGACTTAAATATCCCATCAGTTACCAACGCAATCACGGAACTTAAGGAAAAATACCATAGCAAGCTTCACACGCACCCCAACCACCTAGCGCGAGGTCTAATCCAGCTCAGCAGCCGTTCCCGTCTCCGGCGAAAGGACCTACCAACCCAGCGAAAAAATTATTAGGGCCGTTTAATCATAGAACAGTTGGAAAAATAATACAACTGTTCAAAAAATACTTGTAATAGTTAAGATTTTTAAACTTATTGTTAGTTCTTATACAAGAAGATTAAATAAATAAAAGCAAAGTAAAATAAAAAAAAAAAAAATATGTTAGTGGCTTTGCTTGTGTGTGCATGAGAAGGAGGGCAAATATTATTGGGTCCAATTTTGGTGGAAGAGCTGAGATTTTTCTCCATGCTATTATCGCTGTGTGGTACAGAGGGGAAGCTTCCCATAGTATCACTAATTTTTGCCTTTTAAGCCTGCATCCGTATTAGTGGCAGCAGCTGCATAAGTGCAGATCGCTGACGTGGGTGTTTTCTCTCTTCAAATTGCGTCGGTGTGAGTGATAGCATCTGCGTTAATTTGAGTGTGGTCGGAGGAGAAGGCAATTTCCCCTTCGAGATGCTGGTTTTGGCGCCACCAGTGCTTGCAATAGTATTAGTGAATGAGAGGGGGTCTTTTTGGGCATTATTAGTGTTTGTGTTCTCTTTCCCCTTATGTGAAAGGGAATTAACAATTTTTATGGCGGCCCCAGAAAAATTTTTTGAACTTTTATTTATTGGGTTTGAGGGCAATTTCTTCTGTATAATAATCCAAGTATTATACTGAGAATTGTTTGATCCGTGGGATCCGTTCTGGGCTTGAGGAAATTGAGGGTACCTCATCGTCAGAAGAGGAATCAGTAAACAGGTGGTCGGACATGGTTTCATTGCTGATTTCTTTTATATAAAATTGATACTTGTTTAGGTATAAATACCCTGGCTATTAAATTTGTGGTATCTCCTCTAGTTTTAGTCGTATCCTTCATTTGCCTTTCCTTCTTTTCTTCTTTTAAATTTTCCTGACAGTGGTTTTCTTCCTTATTTTCGTCTTAACGGTTCTTCCCCCTTCAATTATGGCGGCAGCTTGTCAATTTTGCACAAATATATAACAGATTAATTGTTCGCTATTAGTTGTCCCTCAAATGTTTTCTATCGTCGCGGTTTTAACTTTGCGGCCGTAAGACAATTTTAAATAATTATTTTGTCAACTTGAAAAAGAGATTTTAATTCAAATTCCGCATGAAAGTATTTTGCAGGCGAAGCGCGTTTAATTTTATTAAATAAATTTAATTTAATAATTTATTAAATTATTTTACTTTTTTAACTTTGTTTTAACTTTACTGGTAGAGGTACGGAGACAGAATAAATTCTGAACTTTACTGGTGGAGGTACGGAGTTTTTAACTTTTCTGGTGGAGGTACGGAGACAGAATGAATTCTGTTCCGCATCCACGACTTATTTCGCCTTTGATTACAATGTATGTAGGTACAATTATTTGAATTTTTGAGATGTACATTGCGTGGGGTGAGCTTGGGGCTTAAACATAGTTAGTATTTTTTTGTTACATAAGTTTATTGACAGTGACATGGCCTGGTAACATTATTATATTGCATGGTTTGTTTACGTTTTGAAATTAAAATTATTTTACAAAAAACATTGAAATTTAAGCCTAACATTTTTTGATTTATTTCTTTTTAGGTACCCCCGCCGGAAGGACGGAAGCACCGAGTCGCCGGAAGCCTCAGGAGTCATGCACGTAAGTGTTTGTTGTCTTTTTGCTGGGGCTAGTTGCGGCCGCTGTATGCGCGCCACTTGCAACATGTGTATCCAGCCGGCGTTGCAAGTAATTTTTTCGTAGTGGTTGTATACCGCGCCGCTGTCATTTGGTGGTTATCCCTTCCACCACCATTGGTGGTTGTTTGCAATTGTAACATTGGTTTGAATCACAAAGTAGACGATTTTATCTTGGATCTAGCAGCAAGAAATACAGGTGAGAAATACAAGCATATACTGCTGCCGCGAGTTGCCTTAAGTTTATCATTGTTTTTCCACTCTAATCCTTGTTAACCCGATTTGTCTTTTAGACCCTGGAGGTGGTTTTCCTCTCATCGCTTAGACAGAATCTGGAGGAGTGCGGAGTCCATTTCTACCTCTCCCGAATATGTTGAGGTGAGAGTAGTTTTTAATTTTTGTGTCATCTATTTAATTGGTTATATTTTTCCACAGGATTTTACGCTTAGCATGGAGGAAAGGTACTATGGAGAAGGAGATATGTATCGCTACTGTCAAAAGAGAAGCAGGTCGACATTCTCTTTCCGTCAGGCATAGTCTGTAGTTTGTATCTTGAATAATTAATAATTAATTGTAAATACATGTAGTTTTAATTTAATTTAATTTTTTTAATTTATCATATCTTTCTCGCCTTCGGGTTCGTAGTCTGGGATTACTATTTCGATTATAGTGGTGGGTTGTCCGAGCATTAATTCTAGAATTTCCTCTCTAGCAATTAATCCTTTTCTATATAATTTTCTGAATTTATTAACTTTACTGGTGGAGGTACGAAGACAGAATGAATTCTGTTCCGCATCCACGATTTATTTTGCCTTTGATTACAATGTATGTAATATGAAGGTACAATTATTTGAATTTTTGAGTTGTACATTGCATTGGATGAGTTTGGGGCTTGGACATAGTTAGTATTAATTATGTAGTTAGAGTTTTTTGTAACATAAAGTTATAGACAGAAACATTCCCTGGTAACATTATCATATTGCATGGTTTGTTTACGTTTTGAAATTAAAATTATTTTACAAAAAACATTGAAATTTAAGACTAACATTGTTTGATTTGTTTCTTTTCAGGGTCCCTCGCCGGAAGGACGGAAGCACCGAGTCATTGGAAGCCTCAGGAATCATCGCAGGTAAGTGAAAGTTGTTTTTGGCTGTGGTTTGTTGCGGCCGCTGAATGCGCGTCACTTACAACGTGTATGTCCAAAATAATTAAGACATACCTATTGAAGGAAGACCCTAAGGAAGGAATAATCAGGACAACTACATTTAAGGAAGAACTCCCACGGAAAGTATCGTGAGCAGATAAATAATAACACTAAGTCTTTAAATAGAATCTAAAAATTATAAGAAGACTATAAGATCCAAACAATTGACGGAACCATAAAATGCGAAACTACATTAGAGGTAATTAAATCCTTACCTAAGTTCACAGGTGAAATAAATCAATATGTAGGCTGGAGAGAAGCGGCAGAAACCGCAATGAGTCTATATAAAATTAAAAGTGAACAATATTTTATCGCCTTAACAATACTTCGTAATAAAATCATGGGAGCAGCACACGATGCTCTAACCAACCATGGTACCGTTTTAAACTTTCAAGCAATTCTTTCAAGATTGGATTTTATTTATAGCGATAAAAGACCAATCCATATACTCGAATCAGAATTAAGCATCCTTAGACAGGGACGTATGACCATTACAGAATATTA
>NW_007931074.1:4906-5517 GCF_000001215.4 Drosophila melanogaster | reverse complement strand
CTCAATTTGCAAATAGGTATAATGGATTTAGGAATGAAATAAAAAATCAAGGAAACATCCTTAGATTTTTTTATATCAGCACCCTACAGAGGAATGCCTCATATAACAAGGGTAGACAGAAAAACTAAAAGACAACTTAAAATATTAATAGATACAGGAACCACCGCGTGCTATATAAAAAAGGGTATTTACGAGAATAAAAGACACTTATCAATACACAAAAGAGTATCTACAGTTCATGGATATTCAATCATAAAATATTATCATTTGATAAATATATTTGGGGAACAACATTTATTTTATGAAATTGAGGGTTTAGAATCTGATCTATTAGTTGGATTCAATCTGTTAAGAAAGATTGGAGCTAAATTAGATATCGAGAAAGGAATCATGGAGTATAAGGGAAATAAAGAGAAACTCGAATATTTTGACGAGGAAAAAAAATGATTTATGTTTAATGGAGGGAAAGAATATTCTTCCATTAAAATATATAAAATATATTATCAAAAAATACTTTGATGAGCAAAAGGTATTTAAAACCGAAACGGTTATTGCTGAAGGCAGTTTATATAGTTCGGGATCTGAAAATCCTGAGCACGCCGACGTTGAAT
>NW_007931074.1:0-906 GCF_000001215.4 Drosophila melanogaster | reverse complement strand
GCTTTCTCTAGCTTGGAGAAACGTGCCAACAACTCTTCAGAAGGAGCTTTCGCGAGATGGACTTTTAGAGCACGCTTCTCCAGGTCGGTCACCGGAGCGTTGACCTGAGTTGGCCATTGGTTGCGTGGATTTTGCAACCAAGTCGGTCCGTGCCACCATAACTGGCTATCGGCTAGATCTTGGAGGGAAACTCCCCTACTTGCCAGGTCTGCTGGATTATGCTCAGATTGAACATGAGACCAATTCTCTGTTTTTGTGGCCTGGGCGATCTTCGTCACCCTATTGGCTACAAATGTGGTCCACTGGCATGCTGGCTTGCTTAACCATGCAAGCACTATCGTGGAGTCCGTCCAACAGTAAAGTTCGGAGTTAGTCGTAGGCATCTGCGGAATGATGGCTGCAGCCATTTCGGAAAGCAATAACGCTCCGCACAGCTCCAATCTTGGGAGCGAAACCGTTTTGACTGGTGCTACCCGGGTTTTCGCGGTCAGGAGTTGCACCATAATGGTGCTGCCCACTTCTACGCGGACATATATGGCCGCCCCGTAAGCCTTTTGCGACGCATCGCAAAAGCCATGATGCTCGACCTTGAAATCTGGACGAAACGATAGCCAGCGTGGAATGCGTATCTGCTCTAACACTGAATAACTTTGAAGAAAATTCAGCCATCGCTGAAAAAGCTCATTTGGAATGTTTTCGTCCCACCCAAGTTCCTGCAGCCAAATCTCCTGCATGAAAAATTTGGCTCGAACGATAAACGGTGCTAACCAGCCGGCAGGGTCGAACAATTTGGCAATTTGGGACAGGACTTGGCGTTTTGTAAAGGACGTTTCGATAGCCAACTCTGGCGGGACGAAGAAGAATTCGTCGGAGGTTGCTTTCCAGCGAATACCGAGGGTTTTGCAG
>NW_007931073.1:18278-19956 GCF_000001215.4 Drosophila melanogaster | reverse complement strand
ATTCCACACCTATTTTGACGGTCTTATAGGGATGAACACATTAAATAAAATTTCAGGAGTGATAAACATACCAAGAAAAACGCTAACTACACCCAATTTTACTATGACATTATTTCAAAAAGTAAAGCAAAAAGCAGAATTGTTCAATATAGAAGAAGCATCCAAGAAATTGGTAATGCTACCCGTTACAATTCAAGAAGGTACATTTTTATGCGAAGACCAAAAGATTTCAGAAGACATGTTTATTACACGGCCCTCAACTATTATAGTTGCATGGAAGTGACAAACTACTCGGAGAAGCAAGAAAATTTATACCTAGAATCACCAATAGAAGTAAACCATTTTGATACGGACGAATATTTTATAATAAACGACATTAAAGATCATGGCACGGTATGTTCGGACAAGGAAAAAGAAGGAAACAGTAAGCTAAGACTAGAACACTTAAACACAGAAGAAAGAAATGTATTCAAGAGGTTATGCAAACAATTCCCAAATATCTTTTTCAAGAAAGTAGACAAATTATCTTTCACGAATATAGTTGAGCATAATATTACTACCACTGACGAAGTTCCGGTACACAAGAGTCCCTTCAGATACAGTCCTTCAGAAAAGACAGAAATAACCGACCAAATTAACAAACTGCTAGAGCAAGACATAATTAAGCACAGTCATTCACCTTGGAGTGCTCCGGTGTTTCTGGTCCCTAAGAAATTAGACGCCTCAAATAAGAGAAAGTGGAGACTGGTTGTAGATTTCAGACAACTAAATGAAAAGACAATCAAAGACAGACCACACATCAACGAAATCCTAGACAAACTAGGCAGAGCTCAGTATTTTTCGGCCCTAGATCTGGCCAGTGGTTACCACCAAATTGAAGTAGACCCTAAAGATAGATCTAAGACAGCATTCTCCGCAGTAGGCGGACACTTCGAATTTATCAGAATGCCTTTTGGCTTATCTAACGCATCCGCAACTTTTCAAAGGGTGATGGATAATGTCTTGGCCGATTTCAACGGAAAATTTTGCTTAATTTATCTAGACGATATAATAGTATTCTCAACTTCTTTAGGGGAACACATCGACCACCTAAATGCAATTTTCAAGAAGCTCACTCAGGAAAATCTAAAACTTCAACCCGATAAGTCGGAATTTCTAAAGAAAGAAATACAATACCTTGGTCATATAGTAACCGAGAAGGGCGTCAAGCCAAACCCAAAGAAAATTGAAACTATAAAAGCCTTCCCTGTACCCAAGACTAGAAAAGAAATTAAATCATTCCTGGGATTGTTGGGCTATTATAGAAGATTTATCAGGGATTTCGCCAGGGTCACTAAACCTTTAACCCAAGAATTAAAAGGGAAG
The DNA here is from genome assembly GCF_000001215.4 of Drosophila melanogaster. Classification (NCBI taxonomy): domain Eukaryota; kingdom Metazoa; phylum Arthropoda; class Insecta; order Diptera; family Drosophilidae; genus Drosophila; species Drosophila melanogaster. Next base: position 18,591 of record NW_007931073.1, on the reverse strand, counting down.
GCTGACGTTACCATAGACGAGCAATATATCAAAACGTTTGATTTTTGCAAGACACTCTTATGTCTTGCGGCTTCACTAAGCCGTTCATCTTAACTACCGATGCTAGTAACGTAGCAATAGGGCCAGTACTATCTCAAGGAACTATAGGAAGCGACAGACCAATAGCTTATGCTAGTAGAACTTATCAGAGTCCGAACCCATTATGCCACTATTAAAAGGAAATACTGGCATAGTGTGGGCTGTAAATATTTTAGACCTACCTATTCAAATAGATTCTACTGTCACTGCCACAGCCTTTATTTTGCTAAAACCT
>NW_007931073.1:15821-17278 GCF_000001215.4 Drosophila melanogaster | reverse complement strand
ACTAAGCCGTTCATCTTAACTACCGATGCTAGTAACGTAGCAATAGGGCCAGTACTATCTCAAGGAACTATAGGAAGCGACAGACCAATAGCTTATGCTAGTAGAACATTATCAGAGTCCGAAACCCATTATGCCACTATTAAAAAGGAAATACTGGCAATAGTGTGGTCTGTAAAATATTTTAGACCATACCTATTCGAAAATAGATTTCTACTGGTCACTGACCACAAGCCTTTAGTTTGGCTAAAAAACCTTAAAGAACCTAATTCTATGCTAGTGAGATGGAAACTCAAACTAGAATATGACCGTGAAGTTATATATAAGAAAGGTTCTCAAAACGTGGTGGCAGATGCATTAAGTAGAATTGTCGTGGAACTCAATACTCACGAAGCTAGACAGATTACTGCCAATACAGAAATTTTTAAATTTTAACAGACCTATAAATGAATTTGCAATCCAAATTATATTAAGGAATGCAGAGTCTGCAAATGCCTCAGTGGAAACACCTTTTAAAAATAAAATCAGAAGAATTATTTCTAGGCCCTTGTTTGATGACAAGACAATGATAGACATATTAAAGGCAGTGTTAAGATCAAACAAGACACATGCAATCTACACCACTTCGCTCCAAATAAGTCCTACAAAATTATAAGATGCACAACCTTTCTAAAAGAACTCAGAACTCCGGAAGAACAAATAGAGTACATATCCGACTATCATATTAAGAACAATCATAGAGGTATGACGAAACTTTTAGTCACATTAAGCGACAGATTTTTTGCCCTTGTTTAAGAGAAAAGATATCTCAGCTTATAAACAAATGTGACATTTGCCAAACCCTCAAGTATGATAGACAGCCCCAAAAACTAATATTTCAAGTAACAGAAACTCCCAATAAACCTCAAGACATTGTGCACATAGATCTATACCCGATTAACAAGAAAATAATCTTAACCATAATAGACAAATTTTCAAAATTCGCGGAGGGTTACACTATTCCATCTCGGGATTCCATTAACATCACTAAACATATGATGTTTTTCTTCAAAACCCATGGAATTCCTAAGACAATAGTATGCGACCAAGGTCCCGAATTTGCAGGAATTCTTTTTAAAGAACTCTGCAATCAATACGGGATAAATTTACATATAACATCTTTCAAACAATCAAGTAACAACGCCCCAGTAGAGAGATTACACTCATCTCTAACTGAAATTTATAGGATCATTTCCGAAAAGAAGAAGGCATTTAAATTCAACCTAGACCATGACCTTATATTAGCAGAAACATTTGTAACATACAACATCGCCATACACTCGACTACCAAGTTTACCCCATACGAAGTCTCTACAGGACGAACACACATATTCGAACAATCCTACAAGGCAGTTAGCCAACAAGACTACCTGAGGGAACTGGACAGTTTTAGGACCCAGTTATATACTGAAATAAAAGAA
>NW_007931073.1:8306-14821 GCF_000001215.4 Drosophila melanogaster | reverse complement strand
GGTAACATTCACAACAAACAAGAGGCAGAAAATACATAAATCAAAATTAAAAAAAGAACTAGACGAAATAGTAATTAAAATATAATAATATCATTACAGATTACACATCTTTAAGCAGCTCAACTGCTTCATGTTCAGCATGTTAAAGACAATACCCCCTTAGCAGAGATCATCTTGGGAGAAGCAAGGATCATTAAAACATTTAATTCTGTGGCATAAACATACAAATTATAGACATATATTAATGCATCTATAATTACAGTTCTACACGAGGACTATTAATCCATCACCACGACGAATACACTCAACAATCAACAATTAATTAAGTACACATAGACACATACAATTAATTAAGTATACATAATCACACACACAACAGTTAGATACGCAAGATCACACCCAATATTACACACATATATATAAGACTTAAACACTCGTAAACATAACATACAAACAACACTATATTAAAGATTAAGATTTTTCTAAAGGAAGTAAATGTCTAAGATTGCAAAAGTTAAAAAGCTCATTCCTGCAACTAGAAGTAGGACTCGATTGAGTGCAAGTTTATCAGACGTTAGGGAAGACGTAGGGGACAAGTCAGTTTTCTCCACCACTACCTCTGATTTCCCCTCAAGACATTTGCCAATCCGGATGGTATTCGTTACCTTATCCCTTATGATGGGAATCCAGCTACCCTAAATGATTTTATAAACAATGTCGACGAAATCCTCCTTCTCATAAGAGGCACGGATAAAACTCCGTCAGTTCTTGTTGGGGGCAGTATCTTGTTAGAAACAAGATAGAGGGAAAAGCGAATGAATTATTAATATCATCAGGCATAGGATTAAACTGGGATGACATCAGAGAAACCTTAATTGGGAAATTCGCTGACAAAAGAAATGAAGAAACTTTAAATTTCGAATTACACGGACTGTTTCACAAGAGGTTGCCACTACAGGAATTCTATGAACGAATTCTAGATATCAGAGCTACATACAATAGAATCATTGAAAATACAGAAATAGAAAGAGCAGCCCTAAAATTTAAAAAGGAATCGTTGGAAAAGATATTTATACATTTATACACGGCATTAAAGGTCCACTTGGGGCTACTGTCAGAACTTTTACACCTAGAAGTCTACAGGAAGCCTTCGATGTGGCTATGAAGGAAAGGGATATCTTCATGAGAGAAAATTGGTCTAAACAAACACCGAGTTCAAGACCAAGTAGTTCCAATTATAATTGGAGAGAATTTCGTAGATACGACAGACCTCGAGACGAGAGATTTAATAAGAAACCAGACTTTGATAGAAACTTCAGATCTAGGGATCAAACGTTAAATCACTCAAGATTCAGAGACAACGACAGAAGTTATACCAAAATGAAGGCTATAATGCCAAAAGAAGAGGACAGGAAACACTATGACAAAAACAATCAATACCCACGGAATTACGGAAGCTCGGGACCACAAAGACAAACCCCCCTTAACCACATAGAAACCGGAAATGAACAAGAACTACACAATATTGATGACGGAAATTTTCAGTTAAAAGCCTCGACGCACAGACGGGATATTTAGAAAAATTTTAAGTTGGAGGTTCCTTACTTTATATATTAATTAACTTCGGTCAAATTAGACCACTAAAATTTCTTGTGGACACGGGTGCCACTTCTTCATTCATTAATCCAGAACTTATTGAGGAACATAACCAACAAACGCTAGAAACACCTATTTTAATTACCACAGCCCTAGGCTGTCAGGAAGTAAACAGAATGGCTAAAGTCAAATTATTCGATAAATACCACTGTAACAATACCTTTCCATTATTACTCGTCAAATTCCACACCTATTTTGACGGTCTTATAGGGATGAACACATTAAATTAAATTTCAGGAGTGATAAACATACCAAGAAAAACGCTAACTACACCCAATTTTACTATGACATTATTTCAAAAAGTAAAGCAAAAAGCAGAATTGTTCAATATAGAACAAGCATCCAAGAAATTGGTAATGCTACCCGTTACAATTCAAGAAGGTACATTTTTATGCGAAGACCAAAAGATTTCAGAAGACATGTTTATTACACGGCCCTCAACTATTATAGTTGCATGGAAGTGACAAACTACTCGGAGAAGCAAGAAAATTTATACCTAGAATCACCAATAGAAGTAAACCATTTCGATACGGACGAATATTTTATAATAAACGACATTAAAGATCATGGCACGTTATGTTCGGACAAGGAAAAAGAAGGAAACAGTAAGCTAAGACTAGAACACTTAAACAAACAATTCCCAAATATCTTTTACAAGAAAGGAGACAAATTAACTTTCACGAATATAGTTGAGCATAATATTACTACCACTGACGAAGTTCCGTACACAAGAGTCCCTTCAGATACAGTCCTTCAGAAAAGACAGAAATAACCGACCAAATTAACAAACTGCTAGAGCAAGACATAATTAAGCACAGTCATTCACCTTGGAGTGCTCCGGTGTTTCTGGTCCCTAAGAAATTAGACGCCTCAAATAAGAGAAAGTGGAGACTGGTTGTAGATTTCAGACAACTAAATGAAAAGACAATCAAAGACAGACCACACATCAACGAAATCCTAGACAAACTAGGCAGAGCTCAGTATTTTTCGGCCCTAGATCTGGCCAGTGGTTACCACCAAATTGAAGTAGACCCTAAAGATAGATCTAAGACAGCATTCTCCGCAGTAGGCGGACACTTCGAATTTATCAGAATGCCTTTTGGCTTATCTAACGCATCCGCAACTTTTCAAAGGGTGATGGATAATGTCTTGGCCGATTTCAACGGAAAATTTTGCTTAATTTATCTAGACGATATAATAGTATTCTCAACTTCTTTAGGGAAACACATCGACCACCTAAATGCAATTTTCAAGAAGCTCACTCAGGAAAATCTAAAACTTCAACCCGATAAGTCGGAATTTCTAAAGAAAGAAATACAATACCTTGGTCATATAGTAACCGAGAAGGGCGTCAAGCCAAACCCAAAGAAAATTGAAACTATAAAAGCCTTCCCTGTACCCAAGACTAGAAAAGAAATTAAATCATTCCTGGGATTGTTGGGCTATTATAGAAGATTTATCAGGGATTTCGCCAGGGTCACTAAACCTTTAACCCAACAATTAAAAGGGAAGGCTGACGTGACCATAGACGAACAATATATCAAAAGTTTGATTTTTGCAAGACACTCTTATGTCTTGCGGCTTCACTAAGCCGTTCATCTTAACTACCGATGCTAGTAACGTAGCAATAGGGGCAGTACTATCTCAAGGAACTATAGGAAGCGACAGACCAATAGCTTATGCTAGTAGAACATTATCAGAGTCCGAAACCCATTATGCCACTATTAAAAAGGAAATACTGGCAATAGTGTGGTCTGTAAAATATTTTAGACCATACCTATTCGAAAATAGATTTCTACTGGTCACTGACCACAAGCCTTTAGTTTGGCTAAAAAACCTTAAAGAACCTAATTCTATGCTAGTGAGATGGAAACTCCAACTCCTAGAATATGACCGTGAAGTTATATATAAGAAAGGTTCTCAAAACGTGGTGGCAGATGCATTAAGTAGAATTGTCGTGGAACTCAATACTAACGAAGCTAGACAGATTACTGCCAATACAGAAATTTTAAATTTTAACAGACCTATAAATGAATTTGCAATCCAAATTATATTAAAGAATGCAGAGTGTGCAAATGCCTCAGTGGAAACACCTTTTAAAAATAAAATCAGAAGAATTATTTCTAGGCCCTTGTTTGATGACAAGACAATGATAGACATATTAAAGGCAGTGTTAAGATCAAACAAGACACATGCAATCTACACCACTTCGCTCCAAATAAGTCCTACAAAATTATAAGATGCACAACCTTTCTAAAAGAACTCAGAACTCCGGAAGAACAAATAGAGTACATATCCGACTATCATATTAAGAACAATCATAGAGGTATAGACGAAACTTTTAGTCACATTAAGCGACAGATTTTTTGCCCTTGTTTAAGAGAAAAGATATCTCAGCTTATAAACAAATGTGACATTTGCCAAACCCTCAAGTATGTTAGACAGCCCCAAAAACTAATATTTCAAGTAACAGAAACTCCCAATAAACCTCAAGACATTGTGCACATAGATCTATACTCGATTAACAAGAAAATCATCTTAACCATAATAGACAAATTTTCGAAATTCGCGGAGGGTTACACTATTCCTTCTCGGGATTCCATTAACATCACTAAACATATGATGTTTTTCTTCAAAACCCATGGAATTCCAAAGACAATAGTGTGCGACCAAGGTCCCGAATTTGCAGGAATTCTTTTTAAAGAACTCTGCAATCAATACGGGATAAATTTACATATAACATCTTTCCAACAATCAAGTAACAACGCCCCAGTAGAGAGATTACACTCATCTCTAACTGAAATTTATAGGATCATTTGCGAAAAGAAGAAGACATTAAAACTCAACCTAGACCATGACCTAATATTAGCAGAAACATTTGTAACATACAACAACGCCATACACTCGACTACCAAGTTTACCCCATACGAAGTCTTTACAGGACGAACACACATATTCGAACAATCCTACAAGGCAGTTAGCCAACAAGACTACCTGAGGGAACTGGACAGTTTTAGGACCCAGTTATATACTGAAATAAAAGAAGACCCTGAAACGCAAAAACTAAACAAAATTCAAAAATTAAATGAAGGTAGAACACTACCAATAGCCGTACAGGAGGGAGATACTATCTTCAAAAAGGAAAATAGAAGAAATAAGTTAACTCCCAGATTCACTAAGCACAAAGTAGCTATTGACAACGGGGTAACATTCACAACAAACAAGAGGCAGAAAATACATAAATCAAAAATTAAAAAAAGAACTAGACGAAATAGTAATTAAAATATAATAATATCATTACAGATTACACATGATAGCAGCTCAACTGCTTCATGTTCAGCATTTTAAAGACAATGCCCCCCTAGCAGAGATCATCCTTGGAGAAGCAAGGATCATTAAAACATTTAATTCTGTGGCACACATAATAGAGCTAAACGATTAGACAAACAACCTCAACAAATTAGAATCAAGCCTAAAAGACTTACGAGACGAAGATTCAAACGATTCAATAACCCCGTTACAAAGAAAAATAAATCAAGCTAAGGAAAAAATACACTCCTTAACCCCGAACCGAAGGGAAAAGAGAGGTAAAATGGACGGATTAGGTAATGTGATTAAAAAGGTAACCGGGAACATGGACGCAGAGGATGCAACCACAATCGATACCAAGCTTAACAAAATATTTGAGAACGAAAAGACCATAAACAAAAATCTTTGGCAACAGATAGCAAACAACAATTATATTATCATAAATTTTAACAACATTTCTAAACACTTTTATAAGGAACAGGAAAAGATTGAAGAATATATTAATAACTTTAAGAATGGCATTTTTAAGGATTTAGTAGTAGAAGACAAAAGAAATATCATAAATAACAATATAGACGTTTTACAGAACCATATACACGATATAGCAGAAAGTATACTATTGGCCAATTTCAATATAATTCCAAACTTTATCTTACCAATTGACGAGCTAAGAGATATTGCATAGATTTTTAAACTTCAAAATTTCTCAATCAATTCAGAAGAGCATATCTACAGATTACTTAACATAGAGATAGAATCCAAACAAACTAGAATTATATTTCACATTAAGATTCCAATATTTGATAAATACACTTATACACTTTCACATTTAATTAAGTTACCAATTAATGGCACAAAGTTTCTCACTCTACCTAAATTTATAATATATGATGATAAATTTAATTATATGACAAGTTTTCAAGAAAAATGCCCTAAGGCACACGGCACATACATCTGCGACCCCAGAACTGCGGAGAACAACATTGACAACAAAGAATGTATAAAACAAGTAATACAAGGAATGAACCCTATTTGCGAGGCAAAGATTATCAACATAGACGAGACAGTAGTGGAACCGGAGCAACAATGGATCGTTATTATCAGCAAAAACCAAACAAGTGCTGAACCAAGTTGTGCTGAACCATTCCTCATTGAAGGAACGACAATAATAAACCATATAAGCTGTTCCATATTTATAGAAGGAACCAAATACGATGACAGCGAGTTGTTCTACGAAGAAAGGATTAAATTATCACTACCCGAAACGAAGAACATATCAATAAATACAACAATGGAGGATCTAAGCCTGAACAAAATAATACTTCATCTTCAGGAAAATAAAACCAAAATACTCCAAGTCAAGGAATCCACGATTGATCTTCGATTCCTGACCTACGCATCGAGTGTCATCCTGGTCATCTTTATACTCTACGCCTTAGTAGTAAAAAGAAACATTACTTACCTACCCAACCATACTCCCTCGATCAACTACGTTTCGTCCATTCCTTCGTTATGGCCGTACCTTCATTCTAGGGGGGGGGGGGGGGGTG
>NW_007931073.1:0-8296 GCF_000001215.4 Drosophila melanogaster | reverse complement strand
CCCCCTCCCCCAAAACCTCAACGCCAAAACTGTTAGTTCGTTGTCCTCTCTTCTTACCACATCAGCAGTCTACGTCTTCTCCGCCGTCTCCCAAAAACCCTCACACCAGAGCTGCTAGTTCGTCGCACTCTCATGTTGCAACATTGTCGGCGGAAACAGCTTAGCAAGTCGGAGACATTCCCCAAATCTGATGGGTCAGCAGATTCGCGATCACCAAGCAGAGTATACATATATTATCATGTTCCTATATTAGAGTCAGTCTCAAGTTAACTTCTGTTGGAAGAGCATTCTAAATATTGGCCTTATAATAAATTCTTAAATAATCAAATTATTCAACGGAGTATTACTGGGAGACCTGGAAAATACCTTATCAACTATAAAATCAAGATACTATTAGTTTTATAAGAAAAAACCTTAATAACATACAATAAATAAAATATAACAAATAACAAAAAGAGTATTGCCTTTGAGTTCTCTGTAGTCCACTAGTTTACAACCATTTCGCACAGAGTTTGAAGGACAGCTCCAAATTTTTGGCATGTGTGTTCTATATCCAGTGTGCGGGTGGATACAGTTGTGAGTGTGCGTGTAAATATCCTTTTGAATTGTTTATACTGCTTGCAACCAAATCAGCACTTGTAGGGTTTCTTTTGATTGCCATTGATGCGCTTGTATTGAAAACTTTTCACTTTCTTATTTTTCATTTTGGGAATAGAAAGCAGAGAAATAGATTGAAGGGAATAGGATCGAGGCGGAAAAAAAAGAGAAATATCCGTTGGCAAATACAATGAAAGGTCATTCAATTGCACTTCAATTGTGCGCACTTGTTTCAAACGTAAGTGCAAAGAGAAACTGATGCTGAATGAAATAAAGGGTTATTTGAGTGCCGTAGGGAAATATATTGAAATAATTGAAATAAATTCCTTTCTACCTCGGTGATTAATTAAAATTTCTAAAGTATTTGTCTAACTTTTTCCTTCAAAACATATTTCAATTAAAATGCATGCATAAAACCGCAAAGTTGAAACAATTAGTAATCGGTGAAATAGGTTAAAAGCTCATTGCGGCTGGCAAAAAATAATGAAACCTCAAAACAATATCAATATCAATATCAGGCATACCCCTACCATCATATTGTAACTAGCTGCGTTTGTAAATCTGCCTGCGTGGCCAACTTCGCTTTCAGGAATTTACGTTGGAAGTGCAAGAACGAAAAGTAACGGGGATATGGCGTGATATCTTCATTTCGTCGCGGTTTACATTGACGTTCGTTCGACTTTTTGGTGGCAACTGAACATCTTTCAAATATTAATTGTACCCTACAAATGGGATATTTATCTGGAATTGTTACTTCGTTCAAATTTCTAAAGTAATTTCTAAAGTAATCTGTACTTCTGTTCACCCGAAGCGTCGAAATTTTGTATACTACCTAAGTGGGGCTATTATATGGTTATATGGTTATTACTTTCTCTAATTAAACCTTGCTAATGCATTTCTTGTACCTGATTTTCTACTTCCACTTCATGCATATGAGCAAGTGGATATTGCTTAGAATAAAATAGGAGAATTGTGTGTTTATTATGTGTTTTATTATATTAGTACATGTTAAGGGATCTCCCTTTTGATATTGAAGATTTTTGAATTTATTTAATAATATTTTTAATTTAGAACTTTCCTCTTCATTAAGATGATTTAAATTTAAAATCTATTTTTTTTATGAAAGTTGTAATTAATTTGTCATTTGATATTGGTATTTTTTTTTTAATGTAATAAGAATGACTTTTGTTTGGGTCTGAATTAACATGCGTATACTTTATTATGGGTTGAAACCGTGGAATTTTTATAATTTATAATGGATTGTCCATCATTAAGTAATTTTCTGCCAATTAACAAATCACAATCTTCTGAGAAATCCTGAAGATAAATTTGTTCAGGCTTGTTAAAAATAGTGTTACTTGGTATGGTAATAGACTTGTTTAGTATTATGGCACCGTTAGATGTAAAAACTTCGCATTTAGTGTTTTAATTGGGCGACTAAAGAAGTTTTCTTTCATCATGTTAATGGTCGATCCTGTGTCAATGAGGCATTTGTATTTATGACCTTTGTATGTTATTTCTATGTATTGATGTTGTCCGAGGCTGGTAACCGAAAATTCTCGTTAGATTGAGACATATTTTCATTTAATTCTGATGGCGTCATAAGTTCGTTACTGTCAGCCTGGGTCTGGTATTGATTGTAGAGTTCTTGTTTACGTTTAATAGTTTGTTTAATATTGAAATTGGGGTTGTAAGTTATAGTTTGTTGCGTTTGTGGAAATGGATTCCTTTTAAAATTAGGTTGTGGGTTTGAGTTTTTTGTTGTTTTGATTTTTGCTGCTTCACTTATAAGTTGATTAAGATGTATATTTTTTTTTGCCTATTTGGTAGCTTAGTTAAAAATTTTGTACTTTTCTATAATTTTATTATTTGTAACGTCTTTTAATGCGCTTAATCCAAACCCAATTATACTCTTTGGGTTAAATTCGTTTGAATTTAGTATAATGTCATACGTTTAAGTATGTATATTATAAGCCAGCCCATCAACCAAATAGTGAAACACTTTCATTGTTCTAACTATTCAATAATAATTTTATTTAAGCAACCGATAGAACTACACTCGCGAATGGGACGATTACTCTCTAACATCAAGAGAACAATAACAGAGCGCGTTCTCTCTTACATGATCCTCCCAATCTCTTCACTCTCCACATACACGCGTCTCTGCATATGTGTGACTTTTGTATTTTCAACACGCCACCTCAAAAATCACACTGATACAAATTGATTAAAAATCCAATTAAATTAAAAATTACTTTCAGACGAGTGCCCGTGTTTTCTAATGGTTGTATTCTTATTCTTTTTCTTTTTTTTTCTCTGGGGCTACTTTTATTGAACCAGCATTTGCTGCAAATAATTGGGGAAACCCAGTAAAACCCAATTAGTTCAATCAAATAAAAATTTAACGAGATTCACTTAAATAAACATAGTAATAGTTAGACTAGTAATTGTTTTGGTTTGATTATGGTTATATATATATAAAAGATTCAAACTTCATATAAAAAATTAATTTTGCTCATTCAGATTCGGTTAACCCCAGTTGGTCTCGCAGTGCAGTGAACCTGGCAGTTGGTAGCGGCTTTGTCAAAATATCAGCCAATTGTAAATCTGTGGAAAGATTCTTAACACAAATTAGTTTGTTTTCAATTTGTTCTCTGGTAAAATGATATTTGATATCTATGTGCTTAGTTCTCTTGTGGCAAGTGGGGTTATTGGCTATACTTATACAACCTTGGTTATCCTCGAAAATAACTATTGGACCATTTAATTCTAATTTCATTTCATTTGTAATGATTTTAGCTATAATGCTTCCCTTTTACCTTCGAATAAGGCCATATATTCAGCTTCGGTAGATGAAGCAGCACCAGATTTTTGTTTCATAGTACTCCAGCAAATTGAACAATTTTCAAACATTTTAAATATATACCCTGTAGTACTTCTTCTGTCAGTCTCATTTCCGGCCCAATCAGAATCAACATACCCCATAAGAATTTTATTTACTTTCAAATTCCTTTTAAATGATAACTTTAAATTGACAGTTGACATTAGATATCTTAAAATTCTTTTAAGACATTGCCATAATGGTCTATTATTGTAGATAATTGTAATCCGGTCGTGTACATAACATAACGTATATTAAACAACCAATCAAATTCCTACATGGTGCTTCATATGACTCTTCTACTTTTAAAGCCTCAACTGGATTACAATCTTCCATATTGAATTTTTTAAAACATTTTTAATATATATAATTAAATATAAAATATAATTATATAAAATATATAATTATATATATAATTTTTTCTTTCAATTTTTATGCCAATAAAATATCGTATTTCATTTAGATCGGTCATTTTAATCCGCTTTGCTTTTTTATTGATTGAATATCATCTTAAGACTGAAACAATTGGTGTGAGAAAGTCTTAGATGTACTCGGTTAGTGGATTGTTTAAGCAATTTTCGACGCTTTATTTTCTTTTATTTTATCACCAGTTTCACCCACTGGATCGGTATTCTCGAGACAAGTGGAATTTTCATTTGGATTTTCATCAGACTTCGAATCCATAGATTCACAATTTTCCTGCAATGGAAAATTCGACTCTTCATTCTCTTCAATTAGAGAATCACTGTATTGGTCAATAACATCATGATTTTCCACAGAGTCATTTTCATTTGAAGTCACCGATTTCATGTTTATTTCATCCACCTCTACATCTCTAGTTGTCATAAATTTTCTCGTTTTCTCATTCCACAACTTATAGCCATTTGGCTCATATCCGACAAGTACAGTTTTGATCGATTTCTCGTCAAATTTTCGCTTTCCCACTTTATTTAGTGCATATACTGTCGAGCCAAATATCTTTAGATATTTCAATACTGGCTTCTTTTTATGCCCGATCTCAAATGGTGTTTTTCTTATATTTTTTTAAAGCTCTACTTGGGGACCTGTTAATTAAATATGTTGCTGTCAAAACAGCTTCACCCCAAAAACTTTTATTTAGTTTAGTACAGTTTATCATAGAGCGAGCTTTTTCAGTGATTGTTCTGATCATCCGCTCTGCAACACCATTTAGTTGTGGGGTATGAGGAACCGTTAAATGATAGCTGATACCTTTTTCGACACAAAATTAACGCATTTCATTAGAGAGATATTCTCTTTCATTATCGATATATAGATTAACCAATAAGTTGAAATGAGCCTCACTCTTTGCTACAAAATCTTTAAATACAAAGAACACGTCCGATATATAAGTTATTAAATACGTCACACAATAATGTGTATATTGATCAATAAATAGTACATAGTAGTTTTTATTATCAATAGCTGAGGGCGCAAATCGGACCGCATACATCCGAATGAATTACAAATAGTGGGCGTTCAATATTTTCTTTATTTTTGTGTTTTTCAAATTTTAGTCTTGATTGCTTTCCGTTAATACGCGCCACATATTTATACGCCTGTAGCATATTGGACTAATCTACCCTAAAAATACCATAAATGATTGGGTATAACATAGCGTCAATACATGGTGACACTTTGTCATAATAAATATAAATATACAAATATACAAAAAGACCACCAAAAACTACGTAAGCACTCCAGCGCCCCAGTATTACGATCTAACGCTTATACATAAGCCGATCGCGGAGCGTGGGAATGCTGAGCATGCACTTTGCAGCTCAAGTGGTCAATGCCTTCTGCATACATATGTATATGTATAAATGTAAGTAAGAATACATAGATATAAGCAATGTATGTGCGGGTTAGCTGAACCCAACTTCAGCACACTTTGATTATTCAAATAAAGAACCTCGAACAGACCAGAAGCTAAGCTCTTCTTTTATTAAACATCAAAATAGCAACCTTTAAAATAGCACCTTTCACGTGGCGACCGTGACAGGACCATTGCAGGACGCACACGAAGTGTTTAAAGTATTGTGCTAATAATTAAAGTCGACTGATCTTAGTTCGACTATAAATTAAATAAATTAATAAATTCAAATAACATTATAAAACATAATAATTGATTGCGGAAGAGCCACAATTCTCAAACGCACAGCCCACGACACAAAGGGACTTGCCAACGTTGGAAGAAGCTCTGCAGCAAAATCCTGCAGATGGACCACGCCCACTCACAATAGCTGAGTACCGGACAAGGCAGAAAAGGAAGGAACCAAAGAAGCACAAACGCTCCGGAAAAAGGGTAAAGCTACTTAAACAACGCCGACTGGTTAAGGAAATGACCCAGTTGGCGAGAGACGAGGCATCCCGACAACGCTACAAAGAGCGTCTTGAGGACATCGAAAGCAAGATTTCGCACGGTGCGAAACAACGCAAACGGGCTTCATAAATAAATGCCAATGCCCCAATTTGCCTTAATTTTAATTTCTAAACCCAAGCCGATGCGGGAAACCGCTGCTTGAAAAACACTAATATCTGTTAGGCTTTTTACTAACAATGCGGTTGGACAAAAAAAAAAAAAATATGGATTAGAAGAAAGCTTAATAAAAACTTTTTTTTTTTTTACGACAAGAATGGAATGGAGCGAAATAGCGATACGAATAGACGAATTTCGCTTCAGGTTCGATAAGTCTTATAAATGTATCAATAGAGACGCAGTAATAAAATCCGAAACTTTGAAAAATCATATAGAGATATTAGTAGGAGAATATAATAATATAGTTACATTAGTAAATAAATATGCAAAAAGGCTCACATCTAAACATAATAACAAATGTTTGAGGGTTATAAAATCCCTAAACACAAGATTAAATAACATCAGAAAAAGAAGGCATATTCTGATAGATGTACCAGAAAGTCTAAGTCAATTGGTTGAATTCAACACAGACCAGTTCGAAGAACTAGACGAATCTGTTCAATCAAGCGCCGCTGAGTCCGATAGTGACATTGAAACGCTAGAAGGAAGCGACCGAATTGAATTTAAATCTGAACCAAGAACAATTTCTGAAATGGCACAGACATTGATAGAATTTATCAGGCTAGCCACATCTCTGATACCAGAGTTTGATGGTAAATCTACAAAGTTTTTTGCATGCTCTAGGTCTACTAGATAGCTTAAAGAGCACACATGAAACGACAGCAATAAGCCTAATAAAAACTAAACTTAAAGGCCATGTAAGAAACCTTATAAGTAATGAGCAGACGATTGCTGCAATCATTACCCAACTGTCAAGTGCAGTAAAAGGAGAATCGGTAGAAGTGATATCTGCCAAGCTTCTGAATCTACAACAGAGAAATAAAACGGCTAACCAATACACCCAAGAGGTGGAGAAACTGACAAAGGCCCTTGAAGGTGCCTATATCAGTGAAGGTCTCAGCCAGTCCTTAGCAAATAAATACAGCACTACAACAGCACTACACTAGTTCCCAAAAAATCATTACCAAATTCACAAGAGAAAAAATGGCGATTAGTAATTGACTATCGTCAAATAAACAAAAAACTTCTTTCTGACAAATTTCCACTCCCTAGAATTGATGACATTTTAGATCAACTAGGTCGAGCTAAATACTTTTCATGCCTTGACATGATGTCATGTTTCCACCAAATAGAACTTGAGGAAAACTCTAGGAATATAACATCCTTTTCAACGAGCAATGGCTCATATCGCTTCACGCGATTACCATTTGGTCTTAAAATCGCACCAAATTCATTTCAGAGGATGATGACTATATCATTCTCGGGATTAGAACCCTCTCAGGCATTCCTTTACATGGATGACTTAATGGTGATAGGATGTTCCGAAAAACACATGATTAAAAACTTAACTGACGTTTTTAATGTATGTAGGAAATATAACCTAAAGTTGCATCCAGAAAAATGTTCATTTTTCATGCACGAAGTGACATTCCTAGGTCACAAATGCACAGACAAAGGAGTATTGCCAGATGACAAGAAATATGACGTCATCAAAAATTATCCTGTCCCTCATGATGCGGACAGTGCAAGACGATTTGTAGCATTCTGCAACTATTATCGTCGATTTATAAGGAACTTCGCCGACTATTCACGGCACATAACTAGATTATGTAAAAAGAATGTCCCTTTTGGATGGTCAAGCGAATGCCAGAACGCATTCGAATACCTAAAAGAAAATCTTATGCACCCCACACTATTACAATATCCTGATTTTCGCAAAGAATTTTGCATTATAACGGATGCTAGTAAACAAGCTTGCGGAGCGGTTCTAACTCAGAACCGTAACGGGATTCAGCTCCCAATAGCTTATGCATCACGTTCATTTACAAAAGGAGAAAGCAATAAGAGTACAACGGAACAAGAACTAGCGGCAATTCATTGGGCAATTACCCATTTTAGACCATACATTTATGGCAAACATTTCACCATTAAAACGGACCACAGACCATTAACGTACCTATTTTCTATGACTAATCCCAGTTCTAAATTAACTCGCATGCGGCTAGAACTTGAAGAATACGACTTCACAGTAGAATACCTAAAGGGGAAAGATAATTTTGTAGCAGACGCACTATCGCGTATAAATATAAAAGAACTAAAAGACATGCAAAATAAAGTCCTGAAGGTCACTACCAGGCAACAAAGTAGACAATATAAAAACTGTACAGTAACAAATAAGGAACTATTGCCTAGGCAAAGTATCCAAAATGTATCTAAGCCCAACGTATATGAAGTCATAACAAATGATGAAGTACGAAAAG
>NW_001844918.1:13057-15417 GCF_000001215.4 Drosophila melanogaster | reverse complement strand
TACTGGTCCCGTACTGGTCCCGTACTGGTCCCGTACTCTGTTCCGTACTCGGTTCCGTACTCGGTCCCGTACTGGTCCCGTACTTGTCCTGTACTGGTCCTGTACTGGTCCCGTACTGGTCCTATACTGGTCCCGTTCTGGTCCCGTACTGGTCCCGTACTGGTCCCGTACTGGTCCCGTACTCGGTCCCGTACTGGTCCCGTACTGGTCCCGTACTCGGTCCCGTACTCGTACTCGGTCCCGTACTCGATTCCGTACTGGTCCCGTACTGGTCCCGTACTGGTCCCGTACTGGTCCCGTACTGGTCCCGTACTGGTCCCGTACTGGTCCCGTACTGGTCCCGTACTAGTCCCGTACTGGTCCCGTACTAGTCCCGTACTGGTCCCGTACTGGTCCCGTAGTATGGTCCCGTACTGGTCCCGTACTGGTCCCGTACTGGTCCCGTACTCGGTCCCGTACTCGTACTCGGTCCCGTACTCGATTCCGTACTGGTCCCGTACTGGTCCCGTACTGGTCCCGTACTGGTCCCGTACTGGTCCCGTACTGGTCCCGTACTAGTCCCGTACTGGTCCCGTACTAGTCCCGTACTGGTCCCGTACTGGTCCCGTACTCGGTCCCGTACTCGTACTCGGTCCCGTACTCGATTCCGTACTGGTCCCGTACTGGTCCCGTACTGGTCCCGTACTGGTCCCGTACTGGTCCCGTACTAGTCCCGTACTGGTCCCGTACTAGTCCCGTACTGGTCCCGTACTGGTCCCGTAGTGGTCCCGTACTGGTCCCGTACTGGTCCCGTACTGGTCCCGTACTAGTCCCGTACTGGTCCCGTACTAGTCCCGTACTGGTCCCGTACTGGTCCCGTACTGGTCCCGTAGTGGTCCCGTACTGGTCCCGTACTGGTCCCGTACTGGTCCCGTACTGGTCCCGTACTGGTCCCGTACTGGTCCCGTACTCGGTCCCGTACTGGTCCCGTACTGGTCCCGTACTGGTCCCGTACTGGTCCCGTACTGGTCCCGTACTGGTCCCGTACTGGTCCCGTACTGGTCCCGTACTGGTCCCGTACTGGTCCCGTACTGGTCCTGTACTGGTCCCGTACTGGTCCTGTACTGGTCCCGTACTGGTCCCGTACTGGTCCCGTACTGGTCCCGTACTCGGTCCCGTACTCGTACTCGGTCCCGTACTCGATTCCGTACTGGTTCCGTACTTGGTTCCGTACTCGGTCCCGTACTGGTTCCGTACTGGTCCCGTACTGGTCCCGTACTGGTCCCGTACTGGTCCCGTACTGGTCCCGTACTAGTCCCGTACTGGTCCCGTACTAGTCCCGTACTGGTCCCGTACTGGTCCCGTAGTGGTCCCGTACTGGTCCCGTACTGGTCCCGTACTGGTCCCGTACTGGTCCCGTACTGGTCCCGTACTGGTCCCGTACTGGTCCCGTACTGGTCCCGTACTGGTCCCGTACTGGTCCCGTACTGGTCCCGTACTCGGTCCCGTACTGGTCCCGTACTGGTCCCGTACTGGTCCCGTACTGGTCCCGTACTGGTCCAGTACTCAGTCCCGTACTGGTCGCGTACTCTGTTCCGTACTCGGTTCCGTACTCGGTCCCGTACTGGTCCCGTACTGGTCCCGTACTGGTCCCGTACTGGTCCCGTACTGGTCCCGTACTCGTACTCGGTCCCGTACTCGATTCCGTACTGGGTTCCGTACTCGGTTCCGTACTCGGTCCCGTACTGGTTCCGTACTGGTCCCGTGCTGGTCCCGTACTGGTCCCGTACTGGTCCCGTACTGGTCCCGTACTGGTCCCGTACTGGTCCCGTACTGGTCCCGTACTGGTCCCGTACTCGTACTCGGTCCCGTACTCGATTCCGTACTGGGTTCAGTACTCGGTTCCGTACTCGGTTCCGTACTCGGTCCCGTACTGGTTCCGTAATGGTCCCGTACTCGGTTCCGTACTCGGTCCAGTACTGGTCCCGTACTGGTCCCGTACTGTTCCCGTACTGGTCCCGTACTGGTCCAGTACTCAGCCCCGTACTGGTCCCGTACTGGTCGCGTACTCTGTTCCGTACTCGGTTCCGTACTCGGTCCCGTACTGGTCCCGTACTGGTCCCGTACTGGTAGCGTGCTGGTCACGTACTGGTCCCGTACTGGTCCCGTACTGGTCCCGTACTGGTCCCGTACTGGGTCCCGTACTGGTCCCGTACTGGTCCCGTACTGGTCCCGTACTGGTCCCGTACTAGTCCCGTACTCGGTCCCGTACTGGTCCCGTACTGGTCCCGTACTGGTCCCGTACTGGTCCCGTACTGGTCCCGTACTGGTCCCGTACTGGTCCCGTACTGGTCCCGTACTGGTCCCGTACTCGGTCCCGT
>NW_001844918.1:0-13037 GCF_000001215.4 Drosophila melanogaster | reverse complement strand
GTCCCGTACTGGTCCCGTACTGGTCCCGTACTCGTACTCGGTCCCGTACTCGATTCCGTACTGGGTTCAGTACTCGGTTCCGTACTCGGTTCCGTACTCGGTCCCGTACTGGTTCCGTAATGGTCCCGTACTCGGTTCCGTACTCGGTCCAGTACTGGTCCCGTACTGGTCCCGTACTGTTCCCGTACTGGTCCCGTACTGGTCCAGTACTCAGCCCCGTACTGGTCCCGTACTGGTCGCGTACTCTGTTCCGTACTCGGTTCCGTACTCGGTCCCGTACTGGTCCCGTACTGGTCCCGTACTGGTAGCGTGCTGGTCACGTACTGGTCCCGTACTGGTCCCGTACTGGTCCCGTACTGGTCCCGTACTGGGTCCCGTACTGGTCCCGTACTGGTCCCGTACTGGTCCCGTACTGGTCCCGTACTAGTCCCGTACTCGGTTCCGTACTCGGTCCCGTACTGGTCCCGTACTGGTCCCGTACTGGTCCCGTACTGGTCCCGTACTGGTCCCGTACCCGGTCCCGTACTCGATTCCGTACTGGGTTCCGTACTTGGTTCCGTACTCGGTTCCGTACTCGGTTCCGTACTCGGTCCCGTTCTGGTCCAGTACTGGTCCCGTACTGGTCCCGTACTGGTCCCGTACTGGTCCCGCACTGGTCCCGTACTGGTCCCGTACTGGTCCAGTACTCAGTCCCGTACTGGTCGCGTACTCTGTTCCGTACTCGGTTCCGTACTCGGTCCCGTACTGGTCCCGTACTGGTCCCGTACTGGTCCCGTACTGGTCCCGTACTGGTCCCGTACTGGTCCAGTACTCAGTCCCGTACTGGTCGCGTACTCTGTTCCGTACTCGGTTCCGTACTCGGTCCCGTACTGGTCCCGTACTCGTCCCGTACTGGTCCCGTACTGGTCCCGTACTCTGTTCCGTACTCGGTTCCGTACTCGGTCCCGTACTGGTCCCGTACTGGTCCCGTACTGGTCCCGTACTGGTCCCGTACTGGTCCCGTACTGGTCGCGTACTCTGTTCCGTACTCGGTTCCGTACTCGGTCCCGTACTGGTCCCGTACTGGTCCCGTACTGGTCCCGTACTGGTCCCGTACTGGTCCCGTACTCGTACTCGGTCCCGTACTCGATTCCGTACTGGGTTCCGTACTCGGTTCCGTACTCGGTCCCGTACTGGTCCCGTACTGGGTCCCGTGCTGGTCCCGTACTGGTCCCATACTGGTCCCGTACTGGTCCCGTACTGGTCCCGTACTAGTCCCGTACTCGGTTCCGTACTCGGTCCCGTACTGGTCCCGTACTGGTCCCGTACTGGTCCCGTACCCGGTCCCGTACTCGTACTCGGTCCCGTACTCGATTCCGTACTGGGTTCCGTACTTGGTTCCGTACTCGGTTCCGTACTCGGTTCCGTACTCGGTTCCGTACTCGGTCCCGTTCTGGTCCAGTACTGGTCCCGTACTGGTCCCGTACTGTTCCCGTACTGGTCCCGTACTGGTCCAGTACTCAGCCCCGTACTGGTCCCGTACTGGTCGCGTACTCTGTTCCGTACTCGGTTCCGTACTCGGTCCCGTACTGGTCCCGTACTGGTCCCGTACTGGTCCCGTACTGGTCCCGTACTCTGTTCCGTACTCGGTTCCGTACTCGGTCCCGTACTGGTCCCGTACTGGTCCCGTACTGGTCCCGTACTGGTCCCGTACTGGTCCCGTACTGGTCCCGTACTGGTCCCGTACTCGGTCCCGTACTCGGTCCCGTACTGGTCCCGTACTGGTCCCGTACTTGTCCTCTACTGGTCCTGTACTCGGTCATGTACTGCTCCTGTACTGGTCCCGTACTGGTCCTATACTGGTCCCGTTCTGGTCCCGTACTGGTCCCGTACTGGTCCCGTACTCGGTCCCGTACTCGTACTCGGTCCCGTACTCGTACTCGGTCCCGTACTCGATTCCGTACTGGGTTCCGTACTTGGTTCCGTACTCGGTTCCGTACTCGTTCTCGTACTGGTTCCGTACTGGTCCCGTTCTGGTCCCGTACTGGTCCCGTACTGGTCCCGTACTGGTCCCGTACTGGTCCCGTACTCGGTCCCGTACTCGATTCCGTACTGGGTCCCGTACTAGTCCCGTAGGCGGTTCCGTACTCGGTCCCGTACTGGTCCCGTACTGGGCCCGTACTGGTCCCTTACTGGTCCCGTACTCGGTCCCGTACTGGTCCTGTACTCGGTCCCGTACTGGTCCCGTACTGGTCCCGTACTGGTCCCGTACTGGTGCCGTACTGGTCCCGTACTGGTCCCGTACTGGTCCCGTACTCGGTCCCGTACTGGTCCCGTGCTGGTCCCGTACTGGTCCCGTACTGGTCCCGTACTGGTCCCGTACTGGTCCCGTACTGGTCCCGTACTGGTCCCGTACTGGTCCCGTACTCGTACTCGGTCCCGTACTCGATTCCGTACTGGGTTCAGTACTCGGTTCCGTACTCGGTTCCGTACTCGGTCCCGTACTGGTTCCGTAATGGTCCCGTACTCGGTTCCGTACTCGGTCCCGTACTGGTCCCGTACTGGTCCCGTACTGGTCCCGTACTGGTCCCGTACTGGTCCCGTACTGGTACCGTGCTGGCCCTGTGCTGGTCACGTACTGGTCCCGTACTGGTCCCGTACTGGTCCCGTACTGGTCCCGTACTGGTAGCGTGCTGGTCACGTACTGGTCCCGTACTGGTCCCGTACTGGTCCCGTACTGGTCCCGTACTGGGTCCCGTACTGGTCCCGTACTGGTCCCATACTGGTCCCGTACTGGTCCCGTACTGGTCCCGTACTAGTCCCGTACTCGGTTCCGTACTCGGTCCCGTACTGGTCCCGTACTGGTCCCGTACTGGTCCCGTACCCGGTCCCGTACTCGTACTCGGTCCCGTACTCGATTCCGTACTGGGTTCCGTACTTGGTTCCGTACTCGGTTCCGTACTCGGTTCCGTACTCGGTTCCGTACTCGGTCCCGTTCTGGTCCAGTACTGGTCCCGTACTGGTCCCGTACTGTTCCCGTACTGGTCCCGTACTGGTCCAGTACTCAGCCCCGTACTGGTCCCGTACTGGTCGCGTACTCTGTTCCGTACTCGGTTCCGTACTCGGTCCCGTACTGGTCCCGTACTGGTCCCGTACTGGTCCCGTACTGGTCCCGTACTGGTCCCGTACTGGTCCCGTACTGGTCCCGTACTCGGTCCCGTACTCGGTCCCGTACTCGGTCCCGTACTGGTCCCGTACTGGTCCCGTACTTGTCCTCTACTGGTCCTGTACTCGGTCATGTACTGCTCCTGTACTGGTCCCGTACTGGTCCTATACTGGTCCCGTTCTGGTCCCGTACTGGTCCCGTACTGGTCCCGTACTCGGTCCCGTACTCGTACTCGGTCCCGTACTCGTACTCGGTCCCGTACTCGATTCCGTACTGGGTTCCGTACTTGGTTCCGTACTCGGTTCCGTACTCGTCCCGTACTGGTCCCGTACTGGTCCCGTACTGGTCCCGTACTGGTCCCGTACCCGGTCCCGTACTAGTACTCGGTCCCGTACTCGATTCCGTACTGGGTTCCGTACTTGGTTCCGTACTCGGTTCCGTACTCGGTTCCGTACTCGGTTCCGTACTCGGTTCCGTACTCGGTTCCGTACTCGGTCCCGTTCTGGTCCAGTACTGGTCCCGTACTGGTCCCGTACTGGTCCCGTACTGGTCCCGTACTGGTCCCGTACTGGTCCAGTACTCAGTCCCGTACTGGTCCCGTACTGGTCGCGTACTCTGTTCCGTACTCGGTTCCGTACTCGGTCCCGTACTGGTCCCGTACTGGTCCCGTACTGGTCCCGTACTGGTCCCGTACTCGTACTCGGTCCCGTACTCGATTCCGTACTGGGTTCCGTACTTGGTTCCGTACTCGGTTCCGTACTCGGTTCCGTACTCGGTTCCGTACTCGGTCCCGTTCTGGTCCAGTACTGGTCCCGTACTGGTCCCGTACTGGTCCCGTACTGGTCCCGTACTGGTCCCGTACTGGTCCAGTACTCAGTCCCGTACTGGTCCCGTACTGGTCGCGTACTCTGTTCCGTACTCGGTCCCGTACTGGTCCCGTACTGGTCCCGTACTGGTCCCGTACTGGTCCCGTACTGGTCCCGTACTCTGTTCCGTACTCGGTTCCGTACTCGGTCCCGTACTGGTCCCGTACTGGTCCCGTACTGGTCCCGTACTGGTCCCGTACTGGTCCCGTACTGGTCCCGTACTGGTCCCGTACTCGGTCCCGTACTCGGTCCCGTACTCGGTCCCGTACTGGTCCCGTACTGGTCCCGTACTTGTCCTGTACTGGTCCTGTACTCGGTCATGTACTGCTCCTGTACTGGTCCCGTACTGGTCCTATACTGGTCCCGTTCTGGTCCCGTACTGGTCCCGTACTGGTCCCGTACTGGTCCCGTACCCGGTCCCGTACTCGTACTCGGTCCCGTACTCGATTCCGTACTGGGTTCCGTACTTGGTTCCGTACTCGGTTCCGTACTCGTTCTCGTACTGGTTCCGTACTGGTCCCGTTCTGGTCCCGTACTGGTCCCGTACTGGTCCCGTACTGGTCCCGTACTGGTCCCGTACTCGGTCCCGTACTCGATTCCGTACTGGGTTCAGTACTCGGTTCCGTACTCGGTTCCGTACTCGGTCCCGTACTGGTCCCGTACTGGTCCCGTACTGGTCCCGTACTGGTCCCGTACTGGTCCCGTACTGGTCCCGTACTGGTCCCGTACTGGTCCCGTACTGGTCCCGTACTGGTCCCGTACTGGTCCCGTACTGGTCCAGTACTCAGTCCCGTACTGGTCCCGTACTGGTCGCGTACTCTGTTCCGTACTCGGTTCCGTACTCGGTCCCGTACTGGTCCCGTACTGGTCCCGTACTGGTCCCGTACTGGTCCCGTACTGGTCCCGTACTGGTCCCGTACTGGTCCCGTACTCTGTTCCGTACTCGGTTCCGTACTCGGTCCCGTACTGGTCCCGTACTGGTCCCGTACTGGTCCCGTACTGGTCCCGTACTGGTCCCGTACTGGTCCCGTACTGGTCCCGTACTGGTCCCGTACTGGTCCCGTACTGGTCCCGTACTGGTCCCGTACTGGTCCCGTACTGGTCCCGTACTGGTCCAGTACTCAGTCCCGTACTCAGTCCCGTACTGGTCCCGTACTGGTCGCGTACTCTGTTCCGTACTCGGTTCCGTACTCGGTCCCGTACTGGTCCCGTACTGGTCCCGTACTGGTCCCGTACTGGTCCCGTACTGGTCCCGTACTCTGTTCCGTACTCGGTTCCGTACTCGGTCCCGTACTGGTCCCGTACTGGTCCCGTACTGGTCCCGTACTGGTCCCGTACTGGTCCCGTACTGGTCCCGTACTGGTCCCGTACTCGGTCCCGTACTCGGTCCCGTACTGGTCCCGTACTTGTCCCGTACTTGTCCTGTACTGGTCCTGTACTCGGTCATGTACTGCTCCTGTACTGGTCCCGTACTGGTCCTATACTGGTCCCGTTCTGGTCCCGTACTGGTCCCGTACTGGTCCCGTACTCGGTCCCGTACTCGTACTCGGTCCCGTACTCGATTCCGTACTGGGTTCCGTACTTGGTTCCGTACTCGGTTCCGTACTCGTTCTCGTACTGGTTCCGTACTGGTCCCGTTCTGGTCCCGTACTGGTCCCGTACTGGTCCCGTACTGGTCCCGTACTGGTCCCGTACTCGGTCCCGTACTCGATTCCGTACTGGGTCCCGTACTAGTCCTGTACGCGGTTCCGTACTCGGTCCCGTACTGGTCCCGTACTGGGCCCGTACTGGTCCCTTACTGGTCCCGTACTCGGTCCCGTACTGGTCCTGTACTCGGTCCCGTACTGGTCCCGTACTGGTCCCGTACTGGTCCCGTACTGGTGCCGTACTGGTCCCGTACTGGTCCCGTACTGGTCCCGTACTCGGTCCCGTACTGGTCCCGTACTGGTCCCGTACTCTGTTCCGTACTCGGTTCCGTACTCGGTCCCGTACTGGTCCCGTACTTGTCCTGTACTGGTCCTGTACTCGGTCATGTACTGCTCCTGTACTGGTCCCGTACTGGTCCTATACTGGTCCCGTTCTGGTCCCGTACTGGTCCCGTACTGGTCCCGTACTCGGTCCCGTACTCGTACTCGGTCCCGTACTCGATTCCGTACTGGTCCCGTACTGGTCCCGTACTGGTCCCGTACTAGTCCCGTACTGGTCCCGTACTGGTCCCGTACTGGTCCCGTACTGGTCCCGTACTGGTCCGGTACTCAGTCCCGTACTGGTCCCGTACTGGTCGCGTACTCTGTTCCGTACTCGGTTCCGTACTCGGTCCCGTACTGGTCCCGTACTGGTCCCGTACTGGTCCCGTACTCTGTTCCGTACTCGGTTCCGTACTCGGTCCAGTACTGGTCCCGTACTGGTCCCGTACTGGTCCCGTACTCTGTTCCGTACTCGGTTCCGTACTCGGTCCCGTACTGGTCCCGTACTGGTCTCGTACTGGTCCCGTACTGGTCCCGTACTGGTCCCGTACTGGTCCCGTACTGGTCCCGTACTGGTCGCGTACTCTGTTCCGTACTCGGTTCCGTACTCGGTCCCGTACTGGTCCCGTACTTGTCCTGTACTGGTCCTGTACTCGGTCATGTACTGCTCCTGTACTGGTCCCGTACTGGTCCTATACTGGTCCCGTTCTGGTCCCGTACTGGTCCCGTACTGGTCCCGTACTCGGTCCCGTACTCGTACTCGGTCCCGTACTCGATTCCGTACTGGTCCCGTACTGGTCCCGTACTGGTCGCGTACTCTGTTCCGTACTCGGTTCCGTACTCGGTCCCGTACTGGTCCCGTACTTGTCCTGTACTGGTCCTGTACTCGGTCATGTACTGCTCCTGTACTGGTCCCGTACTGGTCCTATACTGATCCCGTTCTGGTCCCGTACTGGTCCCGTACTGGTCCCGTACTCGGTCCCGTACTCGATTCCGTACTGGTCCCGTACTGGTCCCGTACTGGTCCCGTACTGGTCCCGTACTAGTCCCGTACTGGTCCCGTACTGGTCCCGTACTGGTCCCGTACTGGTCCCGTACTGGTCCCGTACTGATCCCGTACTGGTCCCGTACTCGTACTCGGTCCCGTACTCGATTCCGTACTGGGTTCCGTACTCGGTTCCGTACTCGGTCCCGTACTGGTTCCGTACTGGTCCCGTACTGGTCCCGTACTGGTCCCGTACTCGGTCCCGTACTGGTCCCGTACTGGTCCCGTACTGGTCCCGTACTGGTCCCGTACTGGTCCCGTACTGGTCCCGTACTCGGTCCCGTACTGGTCCCGTACTGGTCCCGTACTGGTCCCGTACTCGGTCCCGTACTGGTCCCGTACTGGTCCCGTACTGGTCCCGTACTGGTCCCGTACTGGTCCCGTACTGGTCCCGTACTCGGTCCCGTACTGGTCCCGTACTGGTCCCGTACTGGTCCCGTACTCTGTTCCGTACTCGGTTCCGTACTCGGTCACGTACTGGTCCCGTAATGGTCCCGTACTGGTCCCGTACTGGTCCCGTACTCGGTCCCGTACTGGTCCCGTACTGGTCCCGTACTGGTCCCGTACTCTGTTCCGTACTCGGTTCCGTACTCGGTCCCGTACTGGTCCCGTACTGGTCCCGTACTGGTCCCGTACTGGTCCCGTACTGGTCCCGTACTCGGTCCCGTACTCGGTCCCGTACTCGATTCCGTACTGGGTCCCGTATTGGTTTCGTACTCGGTTCCGTACTCGGTTCCGTACTCGGTCCCGTACTGGTTCCGTACTCGGTCACGTACTGGTCCCGTACTGGTCCCATACTGGTCACGTACTAGTCCCGTAATCGGTTCCGTACTGGTCCCGTACTGGTCCCGTACTGGTCCCGTACTGGTCCCGTACTGGTCCCGTACTGGTCCCGTACTGGTCCCGTACTGGTCCCGTACTCGGTCCCGTACTGGTCCCGTACTGGTCCCGTACTGGTCCCGTACTCTGTTCCGTACTCGGTTCCGTACTCGGTCCCGTACTGGTCCCGTACTGGTACCGTGCTGGTCCTGTGCTGGTCACGTACTGGTCCCGTACTGGTCCCGTACTGGTCCCGTACTGGTTCCGTAATGGTCCCGTACTCGGTTCCGTACTCGGTCTCGTACTGGTCCCGTACTGGTCCCGTACTGGTCCCGTACTGGTCCCGTACTGGTACCGTGCTGGCCCTGTGCTGGTCACGTACTGGTCCCGTACTGGTCCCGTACTGGTACCGTGCTGGTCCTGTGCTGGTCACGTACTGGTCCCGTACTGGTCCCTTACTGGTCCCGTACTGGTCCCGTACTGGGTCCCGTACTGGTTCCGTACTCGGTTCCGTACTCGGTTCCATACTCGGTCCCGTACTGGTTCCGTACTGGTTCCGTACTGGTCCCGTACTCGTACTCGGTCCCGTACTCGATTCCGTACTGGGTTCCGTACTCGGTTCCGTACTCGGTCCCGTACTGGTTCCGTACTGGTCCCGTACTGGTCCCGTACTGGTCCCGTACTGGTCCCGTACTGGTCCCGTACTGGTCCCGTACTCAGGTCCCGTACTCGATTCCGTACAGGGTCGCGTACTGGTTCCGTACTCGGTTCCGTACTCGGTCCCGTACTGGTTCCGTACTTGGTCACGTACTGGTCCCGTACTGGTCCCGTACTGGTCACGTACTAGTCCCGTAATCGGTTCCATACTCGGTGCCGTACTGGTCCCGTACTCGGTTCCGTACTCGGTCCCGTACTCGGTCCCGTACTGGTCCCGTACTGGTCCCGTACTGGTCCCGTACTGGTCCCGTACTGGTCCCGTACTCGGTCCCGTACTGGTCCCGTACTGGTCCCGTACTGGTGCCGTACTGGTCCCCTACTGGTCCCGTACTGGTCCCGTACTGGTCCCGTACTCGGTCCCGTACTGGTCCCGTACTGGTCCCGTACTCTGTTCCGTACTCGGTTCCGTACTCGGTCCCGTACTGGTCCCGTAATGGTCCCGTACTGGTCCCGTACTGGTCCCGTACTGGTCCCGTACTGGTCCCGTACTGGTCCCGTACTGGTCCCGTACTGGTCCCGTACTCGGTCCCGTACTGGTCACGTACTGGTTCCGTACTGGTCCCGTACTCGTACTCGGTCCCGTACACGATTCCGTACTGGGTTCCGTACTCGGTTCCGTACTCGGTCCCGTACTGGTTCCGTACTGGTCCCGTACTGGTCCCGTACTGGTCCCGTACTGGTCCCGTACTGGTCCCGTACTGGTCCCGTACTGGTCCCGTACTCGTACTCGGTCCCGTACTCGATTCCGTATTGGGTTCCGTACTCGGTTCCGTACTCGGTCCCGTACTGGTTCCGTACTGGTCCCGTACTGGTCCCGTACTGGTCCCGTACTCGGTCCCGTACTGCTCCCGTACTGGTCCCGTACTCGGTCCCGTACTGGTCCCGTACTGGTCCCGTACTGGTCCCGTACTGGTCCCGTACTGGTCCCGTACTGGTCCCGTACTGGTCCCGTACTGGTCCCGTACTCGGTCCCGTACTGGTCCCGTACTGGTCCCGTACTGGTCCCGTACTCTGTTCCGTACTCGGTTCCGTACTCGGTCCCGTACTGGTCCCGTAATGGTCCCGTACTGGTCCCGTACTCGTACTCGGTCCCGTACTCGATTCCGTACTGGGTTCCGTACTCGGTTCCGTACTCGGTCCCGTACTGGTTCCGTACTGGTCCCGTACTGGTCCCGTACTGGTCCCGTACTGGTCCCGTACTGGTCCCGTACTGGTCCCGTACTCGGTCCCGTACTGGTCCCGTACTGGTCCCGTACTGGTCCCGTACTCGGTCCCGTACTGGTCCCGTACTGGTCCCGTACTGGTCCCGTACTCTGTTCCGTACTCGGTTCCGTACTCGGTCCCGTACTGGTCCCGTACTGGTCCCGTACTGGTCCCGTACTGGTCCCGTACTGGTCCCGTACTCGGTCCCGTACTCGGTCCCGTACTCGATTCCGTACTGGGTCCCGTATTGGTTTCGTACTCGGTTCCGTACTCGGTTCCGTACTCGGTCCCGTACTGGTTCCGTACTCGGTCACGTACTGGTCCCGTACTGGTCCCGTACTGGTCACGTACTAGTCCCGTAATCGGTTCCGTACTGGTCCCGTACTGGTCCCGTACTGGTCCCGTACTGGTCCCGTACTGGTCCCGTACTGGTCCCGTACTGGTCCCGTACTGGTCCCGTACTCGGTCCCGTACTCGATTCCGTACTGGGTCCCGTACTGGTTCCGTACTCGGTTCCGTACTCGGTTTCGTACTCGGTTCCGTACTCGGTTCCGTACTCGGTTCCGTACTCGGTCCCGTACTGGTTCCGTACTCGGTCACGTACTGGTCCCGTACTGGTCCCGTACTGGTCACGTACTAGTCCCGTAATCGGTTCCGTACTGGTCCCGTACTGGTCCCGTACTGGTCCCGTACTGGTCCCGTACTGGTCCCGTACTGGTCCCGTACTGGTGCCGTACTGGTCCCCTACTGGTCCCGTACTGGTCCCGTACTCGGTCCCGTACTGGTCCCGTACTGGTCCCGTACTCTGTTCCGTACTCGGTTCCGTACTCGGTCCCGTACTGGTCCCGTAATGGTCCCGTACTGGTCCCGTACTGGTCCCGTACTGGTCCCGTACTGGTCCCGTACTGGTCCCGTACTGGTCCCGTACTCGGTCCCGTACTGGTCACGTACTGGTCCCGTACTGGTCCCGTTCTGGTCCCGTACTGGTCCCGTACTGGTCCCGTACTCGGTCCCGTACTCGATTCCGTACAGGGTCGCGTACTGGTTCCGTACTCGGTTCCGTACTCGGTCCCGTACTGGTTCCGTACTTGGTCACGTACTGGTCCCGTACTGGTCCCGTACTGGTCACGTACTAGTCCCGTAATCGGTTCCATACTCGGTGCCGTACTGGTCCCGTACTCGGTTCCGTACTCGGTCCCGTACTCGGTCCCGTACTGGTCCCGTACTGGTCCCGTACTGGTCCCGTACTGGTCCCGTACTGGTCCCGTACTCGGTCCCGTACTGGTCCCGTACTGTTCCCGTACTGGTCCCGTACTGGTCCCGTACTCTGTTCCGTACTCGGTACTCGGTACTGGTCCCGTACTCGTACTCGGTCCCGTACTCGATTCCGTACTGGGTTCCGTACTCGGTTCCGTACTCGGTCCCGTACTGGTTCCGTACTGGTCCCGTACTGGTCCCGTACTGGTCCCGTACTGGTCCCGTACTGGTCCCGTACTGGTCCCGTACTGGTCCCGTACTCGTACTCGGTCCCGTACTCGATTCCGTACTGGGTTCCGTACTCGGATCCGTACTGGTCCCGTACTGGTCCCGTACTGGTCCCGTACTGGTCCCGTACTCTGTTCCGTACTCGGTACTCGGTACTGGTCCCGTACTCGTACTCGGTCCCGTACTCGATTCCGTACTGGGTTCCGTACTCGGTTCCGTACTGGGTCCCGTACTGGTTCCGTACTGGTCCCGTACTGGTCCCGTACTGGTCCCGTACTGGTCCCGTACTGGTCCCGTACTGGTCCCGTACTCGTACTCGGTCCCGTACTCGATTCCGTACTGGGTTCCGTACTCGGTTCCGTACTGGTCCAGTACTGGTCCCGTACTCGTAATCGGTCCCGTACTCGATTCCGTACTGGGTGCCGTACTCGGTTCCGTACTCGGTACCGTACTGGTTCCGTAATGGTCCCGTACTCGGTTCCGTACTCGGTCCCGTACTCGGTCCCGTACTCGGTCCCGTACTGGTCCCGTACTGGTCCCGTACTGGTCCCGTACTGGTCCCGTACTCGGTCCCGTACTGGTCCCGTACTGGTCCCGTACTGGTCCCGTACTGGTCCCGTACTGGTCCCGTACTGGTCCCGTACTGGTCCCGTACTGGTCCCGTACTGGTCCCGTACTCGTACTCGGTCCCGTACTCGATTCCGTACTGGGTTCCGTACTCGGTTCCGTACTCGGTCCCGTACTGGTTCCGTACTGGTCCCGTACTTGTCCCGTACTGGTCCCGTACTGGTCCCGTACTGGTCCCGTACTGGTCACGTACTCGTACTCGGTCCCGTACTCGTACTCGGTCCCGTACTCGATTCCGTACTGGGTTCCGTACTCGGTTCCGTACTCGGTCCCGTACTGGTTCCGTACTGGTCCCGTACTGGTCCCGTACTGGTCCCGTACTGGTCCCGTACTGGTCCCGTACTCGTACTCGGTCCCGTACTCGATTCCGTACTCGATTCCGTACTGGGTTCCGTACTCGGTTCCGTACTCGGTCCCGTACTGGTCCCGTACTGGTCCCGTACTGGTCCCGTACTGGTCCCGTACTGGTCCCGTACTGGTCCCGTACTCGGTCCCGTACTGGTCCCGTACTGGTCCCGTACTGGTCCCGTACTCTGTTCCGTACTCGGTACTCGGTACTGGTCCCGTACTCGTACTCGGTCCCGTACTCGATTCCGTACTGGGTTCCGTACTCGGTTCCGTACTCGGTCCCGTACTGGTTCCGTACTGGTCCCGTACTGGTCCCGTACTGGTCCCGTACTGGTCCCGTACTCGGTCCCGTACTGGTCCCGTACTGGTCCCGTACTCTGTTCCGTACTCGGTACTCGGTACTGGTCCCGTACTCGTACTCGGTCCCGTACTCGATTCCGTACTGGGTTCCGTACTCGGTTCCGTACTCGGTCCCGTACTGGTTCCGTACTGGTCCCGTACTGGTCCCGTACTGGTCCCGTACTGGTCCCGTTCTGGTCCCGTACTCGGTTCCGTACTGGTCCCGTACTCTGTTCCGTACTGGTCCCATACTGGTCCCGTACTGGTCCCGTACTCGTACTCGGTCCCGTACTCGTACTCGGTCCCGTACTCGATTCCGTACTGGGTTCCGTACTCGGTTCCGTACTGGTCCCGTACTCGGTTCCGTACTGGTCCCGTACTGGTCCCGTACTCGATTCCGTACTGGGTTCCGTACTCGGTTCCGTACTCGGTACCGTACTGGTTCCGTAATGGTCCCGACTCGGTTCCGACTCGGT
>NW_001845163.1:3058-4202 GCF_000001215.4 Drosophila melanogaster | reverse complement strand
TTTATCGCAATTCTATTTGCGCTTATATTTCCGTACTTTACTTTTGCAACAAAACGACTCTAGTTCAATATAAATTCGATTATATAGCGAAAATATCAAAAAATTGAGAAGCTTTGCGTATAGCCAACTTTAAGCAAACGGGCTAAGAGAAATTAAAAGGAAAAACAGAAAAATTCAACATACTGAAAAACAACTGAATCTAATGTGCATTTTAAATAATAAAAATGGATCATTAACATACATAAATCATATTAAGTCAAGTGACTTAATAAATATACTAAATAATTAAAGGAAGTAAAATATAAATTATTATAACTACTGTAATTTCAGATATAAATTTTCCAAAAAGAAGACTTTACGTTGAGAAATAAATATTTCATAAAAATAATACTAAGTAGAAAATAAAAATTTATAAAATGAATAAAAATATGATAACTGTTTATTGCAAAAGTCATATCAAAGACACTAGAATTATTCTAGTGTCTTTGCTTTGGTCATATCTTGAGGATCTATTACTCGGAGAATATCCATAAATACATAGGGCAACTAAAGGTATTGCACTTACAAAAGCACACAAAAAAGGGTATTACTTGTCTCTGGGCTTGAAGAGATGTAATGCATGCAGGATTTTTCAGAATATATACTTATAAGTTGGAGCTCGATGGGAATATTTCCTTAACTTTAATGTTACAATATGTACTTGGTGGTCTGCCATTCTTCTCCCTTCAATTTTTCTGGTCACTTCCCCCAATTCTACATTTATTAATCGATTAAATAATTCCATTGTCAGATGGAAAAAGACGGCAACCTAAACTGCCTCCTAGTCTATACTCGGACACCTTGGACACTTTGCTCGTAGCTGCTAATCCCATCCTAAATTATCATGCTGTTCTCGTAAACTTCCAGCTTGACGAGCGTTAACAGCGAGTCGGCGCTAAAACCAAAAAACAAAGCAATTAATAAACAACAAGTTAAATATAACAATTAAATAAAGCACTTACCTCTTTGACCGGTTATTTGCGATTATAAATACAAAAATTTACCATATTCTGATGCCGTCTCCATCACCAGACGCCACTGCTTTAATAAGGATCTCTGGCGCGGAGCTGACGCCACATTAAAATTGTTATAAAGTTGTAAACCC
>NW_001845163.1:1682-2817 GCF_000001215.4 Drosophila melanogaster | reverse complement strand
ATGTTTTACCAATTCCATTCTGAAGTTGATCTCCCATTTAGTTTGTTATTTAAATATATAAAATATGAGAAACACATTAAAAATTGCTAATATTTTATTAAGTTTATTATATTATTTAATATATAAAATATGTGAGTATATAAAATATGAGAACTGATGACTTTCATTTTTTCTTATTTGCTGTACCCATTATATTACGAAGTTGATCTCCCATTTAGTTTGTTATTTAAATATATAAAATATGAGAAACACATTAAAAGTTGCAAATATTTTTATTATATTATATTTATATACATCGATAGAATCGAATATTTGCTCTCAAAACATCGATCAATTTCGAATGGTGCCACTATCAATAGTTTCCCAGCTCTACTGCTGATCGCATTTTGTACTCGCGCATCGATCTATGCCTCTCACACGCTAGCTGGACTACACTTAGCGACAGCGCGACAACGCTGTTGCCTCACTCGTCACGGCGCCATTCATATTCTACATATTAATCAAATTCTAAGATGGACCTCATTGCGCAGCAGCGTCTTGCAAACGCCGTGGTCAAAACATGTTAATAATGTGACAGGCACGTACCAAAGACCCTAGAATAACAAGATGCGTAACGCCATACGATTTTTTGGCACACGATTTTTTGGCCGTGGCTCTAGAGGTGGCTCCAGGCTCTCTCGAATTTTTGTTAGAGAGCGAGAGAGCGAAGAGCGCTACAGCGAACAGCTCTTTTCAACGCACAAAGTGATAGCAGACATCTGTATGTGTGCACACGTATTCACATGCATTGTAAATTTGACAAAATATGCCCTTCACCTTAGAAGTTCTTTGGCTTTAAATCTATATTATTTTTGATCAATTGGCACCATGCGAAAAATTCTTGTTTTGCATTGCCTTAACGTTATTATTATTTGAAAATAGATTAGAAATAGTCAAATCTATGTACATATTATCACAAAAATAAATTTCAAAAATGACTTTATATAAGAATATTTGTCATTAGAGTATTCATCTTGCGGCGTGTGAAAAATTAATAAGGCAATGATTGTTGAGTGCTTGTGTCCGCACTTCGTGCCTCAAGATATGAACAAAGCAAAGACACTAGAATAATTATATTGGCTTTGATATTACTTTT
>NW_001845163.1:0-1662 GCF_000001215.4 Drosophila melanogaster | reverse complement strand
AGAATATATACTTATAAGTTGGAGCTCGATGGGAATATTTCCTTAACTTTAATGTTACAATATGTACTTGGTGGTCTGCCATTCTTCTCCCTTCAATTTTTCTGGTCACTTCCCCCAATTCTACATTTATTAATCGATTAAATAATTCCATTGTCAGATGGAAAAAGACGGGCAACCTAAACTGCCTCCTAGTCTATACTCGGACACCTTGGACACTTTGCTCGTAGCTGCTAATCCCATCCTAAATTATCATGCTGTTCTCGTAAACTTCCAGCTTGACGAGCGTTAACAGCGAGTCGGCGCTAAAACCAAAAAACAAAGCAATTAATAAACAACAAGTTAAATATAACAATTAAATAAAGCACTTACCTCTTTGACCGGTTATTTGCGATTATAAATACAAAAATTTACCATATTATGATGCCGTCTCCATCACCAGACGCCACTGCTTTAATAAGGATCTCTGGCGCGGAGCTGACGCCACATTAAAATTGTTATAAAGTTGTAAAACCCGTCCTCTAAATGTGCATTTCTCCGCAGAATCGTATCTACTACCGAGGCAAAGACACTAGAATAACAAGATGCGTAACGGCCATACATTGGTTTGGCACTATGCAGCCACTTTTTTGGTGACGGCCAAAATTACTCTCTTTCGGCTCACTCCCGCTGAGAGCGTAAGAAATCTAAAAATATAATTTGCTTGCTTGTGTGAGTAAAAACAAGAGACGAGAACGCGTATAAGTGTGCGTGTTGTGCTAGAAGACGATTTTCTAGCCGAAATCAATTCTGATCGAAGAAACGAATTTACATTGTACATATTAGGGTAGTTTTTGCCAATTTCCTAGCAATATGATAAAATAAAAAAAATTTAAAAAATTCGCGCCCTGACTATTATATTAAAGCTTTTTAAATTTGTTTGTTAAAATCGCCGCTCGAATTAGCTACCGTTTACACATTTATATTTATGTTTAATTCTAATTTGTCTCTCATCTGAAAATTTTTTAAAAGCGAAATATTTTTTTGAAACACTTTTAATGTTAATGTTACATCATATTATGTCAAATGATTTAATAAATATACTAAATAATTAAATTTGCAATTAAATTAAATTGCAAAAGTAATATCAAAGACAATAGAATTATTCTAGTGTCTTTGCTTTGTTCATATCTTGAGGCACGAAGTGCGGACACAAGCACTCAACAATCATTGCCTTATTAATTTTTCACACGCCGCAAAATGAATACTCTAATGACAAATATTCTTTTATAAAGTCATTTTTGAAATTTATTTTTGTGATAATATGTACATAGATTTGACTATTTCTAATCTATTTTCAAATAATAATAACGTTAAGGCAATGCAAAACAAGAATTTTTCGCATGGTGCCAATTGATCAAAAATAATATAGATTTAAAGCCAAAGAACTTCTAAGGTGAAGGGCATATTTTGTCAAATTTACAATGCATGTGAATACGGTGTGCACACATACAGATGTCTGCTATCACTTTGTGCGTTGAAAAGAGCTGTTCTGCTGTAGCGCTCTTCAGCTCTCTCGCTCTCTAACAAAAATTCGAGAGAGCCTGGAGCCACCTCTAGAGCCACGGCCAAAAAATCGTGTGCCAAAAAATCGTATGGCGTTACTGCATCTTGTTATTCTAGGGT
>NW_001844998.1:16898-18299 GCF_000001215.4 Drosophila melanogaster | reverse complement strand
AAAGAATTGAGTTAGAGTGGGCGTGGCAAATCGATAGATATTTGGAGAACTAATATAAAAATTTAAAAATTTAGGAGTTTATTTAGTTTAAAAATTTGGGCGCTCCAGTTTTTGAAAAATCGGAAGAAACTTATAAGACTAATAAAGTTATGAAAAAATATCCAACAATTTTTCAAAAATGTGGCGTGGCAGTTTTGGTCCGTTTTCGAACTTTAGAGTGGGCGTGGTAAAAAGTTTTATGGTAAATACATAGAATCTTACAAGACTAATACAATTATAAAAAATATCCAAAAAAACGTTTAAAAAATTCTTATTTTATTTTCCAAATCGATATCCCAGAAAAATGATTTCGCGTTCGCATTCGCACTAGCTGAAACTGCAGCTCTGACTCTGACAGCAGGGGAACTCGACTATTCTATTCTCCCTTGTTTTAATTTTATTAAATTATATGTATTTAGGCTATATATTCTTTAAACAACTTTATTCAACTTTTTGTTGATAATGACTGAAGAATTTATGAAATATTAGCACAAAAGTAAATAAAAGGAATGTGGGTCTAAAATTATGTTCGAACAAAGCAGGCATTGAAATTTAAATTTATTCAACACTTGCATAACAGAAATAAAAATAGAATATAAAAAGCAAAAATATTCTTCCGAATTTAATCGTGGGCGATAAGCGCTTTGGTAAAGGCAAAGGTAATGACGGAAATTTCCAGATGTGTTTAGATTTGAGATTTGATTATCGTAAATGCTGTTTGAAATCTCCAATGATCGGATAGTTTCCAGCGCTGAATCCCTCAAACGTTGGCAGCTGCACAGGCGGCAACGGCATTGGCCTCGGCCGCGGCTGCGTTTGAGGACCACTACACTGGTGGGGCACAACGCCTTCCGCAAGCGTTGAGTGCGGCGCGAAATGAACATTGCGTTTGGCTATTTCCGAGCGCACACTAGCCTTGAATTCAAGGATGAATTCATCGAAAAACTCGCTTATTTCACTGCCAATTTCGTCGAAATCTAATTCCTCCAGTTCTGTATGCAGAACATTGAAGGCACTTTGCAGCTCATTAATGTGCTCCAGCCTCTCCGTAAGAGTGGGTTCGTCGTATCCGCTTAGCGTCTCATTAGACAGAGACGTTTGTAGCCTCATTGCATTGACTTGCGCTTTAAAAAGGTCACCTTTTTTTTTGTCACCTTCAGCGGGCATAGCAACAAATCACATTTAATTCGGTTCAGCGGGAAGATGAGCACAAAATAAATGCCAAAAATGCAAGCGGAGTCAATGCACGTAACGATATATGTAGCAATGTATGTATGTATATATGTAAGGCTAGCTCGCTTAAACACAGCCACTATCACCGAAATCACCACTCACTTGTCCAACCGATTGCGATTTAATGAA
>NW_001844998.1:13229-16867 GCF_000001215.4 Drosophila melanogaster | reverse complement strand
AGTTTGTTTATTTTACGATACTGTTTATTTCGCGAATTGTTTACACCAGCTAGGGCCGACAAAGAGCTATATCGAATGCACTAGTTTAGTCTCTTCCAATAGACGAAGAAGTGGCAATTGGCGGGACAGACATCCGAAATGCAGCGCACAAGCTTAACGTAGGTAGATAACAAAAAGAACAAGGAATGAGCGCCGTACAGATAAATGTGTGCGAGAACAGCGGTTTGCACTACAGGCATCGCAACTGCTACCACTGACTAATTCGGCTTACAATATTAAAGAGTATGAGATTAGTCTACTGCACAGTTTTGGCGGCTGCATGACCCAACAACAATGATAAAAAAAACGAATTGTGTTTAATTGAGGAAATAAATTTTCTTCCATTAAAAGAATATATTATAAAAAATACTTATCCACAAATCCGGAACACGCCTTCGTTGAATTTTCCGATAAAGAAGAAATGCATAATCTAAAACTAATTTCAAATCAAATAAAAGATTTCGAAAACAGATATTCGAGGAGAAGTAAATACTGACAATGATAGAGCTCTTTTAGCAAACAATATACTTATGCTATGTTCCGTCTCGATGCTAAAAGACGACAGAATGCTAAAAGAATAAATTATAAGACCAAGTACTTTGGTTATATTGTTTCTCAAAATGTAATTAAAACAGATCCAGAAAAAATTTCCACAATTATGAAGTATCCGGCTAAACAAAACATTAGAGAGCTTCGAAGTTTTTTAGGCCTCACTGGATATTATCGAAAATTTGTCCAAAATTACTCAAAAATGGCCAAACAAAAATAACAACACATTTAGATGACCCAGCAGTAAAAGCCTTTAAAAAACTCAAAGATAATTTAATAGCACAAGTTGATTTAGTTCAACCAGATTATAATAAAAAATTCACTTTGACAACAAACGCATAAGATGTAGCTATCGGAGCAGTTTTATCGCAGGATAATCAACCAATTAGTTTCATATCATTATGCCACAAAAAAAGAATTGTTGGCAATAGTTTGGTCTCTTAAAAATCTCAGGAATTACTTATATGGTGTAGTTGGAATAGAAATACAAACAGACCATCAATCTTTATCTTTCACAATCTCAGATAAAAACCCGAACGTAGAAATGAAAAGATGGTACTCCTTCATTGAAAGTTTCACCCCGAAAATAATATATAAAACCGGAACAACTAATGTGTAGCTGACGCATTATCTCGAATAAAAAAAAATAATATTACTAACAGCGATTTAGAACAATCAAGTTTAGATCAAAATAGACAGCATTCTGCCGAAAGAAGAAAATGTAATACAAGAGACCCGAAAACCGTTAAATCAGTTTTAACAACAACTGTTATTAACAAAGGGGAGGTATAAAATATATGAGTCATTGAATGTTTTTGATAAGACGTGACATATAATTGAATATGATACGCTTGAAAACTTAATAGAAATATTAAGGGAGTATCTAAAGCCAAACATAATGGTAGGAATTCATTGCACTTTAGAAGATCTTTATCATACTCAATTACCATTAAAAAATAAGTTTTCCAACAAATTTTTTTTATACTAAAATATTTCTACAAAGACGCGGAAAATAATGAAGATGAAGCTATTATAATAGAAGACACATAACGAAGGCCATAAGGAAAAGGATTATCATGTAGGGCAAGTAGTTTATAAAAACAACATGGAGAAAGAAATAAACTAAAAACAAGATATAAGAAACACGTTGTTAAGGAAAACTTACCTAACAAAATAATAATCAATAGTAGAAACAGTTACTCACAAAGCCAATAATAGGTTTTAACAAATGTTATATTTCTTTTATATTTACGGAAAATACATTTCCTATTACTTTTAACACCATTTAACCCCAGAAATAATTGATTACTCCAATCACGAATTTTTCTTGTTCAAAGACAAAAAGGAATCATATGCCGACTTATTCCACTTAAATAATTTAAGTTTTTACAAAGAGATAATCAATCTAGAATTAGGATACCTAAGAAAAATACAAATAAAAGGTCACAATGGGAAACAACATACGAACTACAATTAATCGATATAATTTTGTCACAGCTGATATCAACTAGATCAAAAAGGGGGATTAATGAGTTAGGAATTGTTTGGAAATGGTTAGCTGGAACTCCGGATCACGATGATTTCATTACATTACAGTACAGAATAAAATAAACGACTTAATTGAAAACAATAACAAACAATTTATTATCAACTCCAAATTGTTTAATGATCACTTTAAAAATGTTTTTATTGATCCAGAATTGCCATTAAGTAAACAACGCTTAAGATTGTTAACATTCGACCTGCAACACATTATTGATACTATTACTACACATACTCACATAATGATGGAAAATAGCTAATAAGCAATCAGGTCGCAAAATGCGAAAATACTTTCTATGAAATGTATAATTTTAAAAACGAAATTTTTAATAACTATGGTATTTTATGTAAAGAAAAAACTTGTTTTACCCTCTTACTATGTGGAGAGAAATCAATTTGCAAAAAAATAAGAGAGGAAAATACGCCATTTTAATAAATGGAAATAATAATGTAAACAATTCTCATTTAGACGGGTCATATTTAATATAATTTAACGGCACTACCACAATAAATAATATTTCATACACTTATTTACAAAACAAAATACTTGAGTACATACTTTAAGAATCTGGAAATATCAGATTACATAAAATCCAACAACTCAGAACTTACTCTTGACAACGTTAAAATCTTAAACCCATTTATTGAAATTTACATTTGCAAAATATCAATTTAATTTATATTAATAATTTTAATCATTTTGTATTTAAAAACTACATTAATAATAAAATTCAGAAATACTATAATTTTAACCAAACAAAAACGTCTGGAGCTAGAAGAACCAGATACTGAAAAAGAATTTTTAACAGAATTAAGAGAACGTTTAGCGAAATGCATAATGAAGCGGGACGCGTCATTTTAGAAGGGGGAGAGTTAACCAACCCACAAATATAGCAATCTGCGCCAGTCGATAAACAAATTTGAAACTCAAAATTTGAAACTCCAATCTCAACAGCATTGCCCCTACCGCACTGGCCTCACCCCTGTTTTTGTCGCCAACACTTAGGCTGCCTTTACCGTCGTTTTTGTCGCCAACACTTAGCCACCCGATAAAGTAAACACAACCTCCACTTGGAGACCAAGCCACGATGCTGGGAAATAACTTCAGCATAAAGCTTAAATCCTAAACATAAATGAAAGTTTAAAAATATCAAATCAAAAGCTTCTGGCCGAGGTTGATTGGATCAGGATTAAGAACTAGAAGAACAGTCTGAATTGAGTCAGAACCGGGTCGAGATCGAGAACAGCTTCAAACAGAAGATAAGCTAGTCATGAAGTGTCTTGTAAAAGTATTAGCGAAAAAGTCTATCACCGAATAAATATTAAATAATAAAAAATAAAAACTTTTTTTTAAATAATTAAAAAGTAACAATTTTAATTTGCATACATGTATGTGTGGATCCATGGTTTGTACACTCCTCGTTACAAGAGTGTCATATAAACAAAAGAAAACAAAAGCCGATAATATAAAAGTGGAAAAATTTAACTTCTCTTACGCTAGGGACATA